>NC_048219.1:44403857-44581955 GCF_002007445.2 Ailuropoda melanoleuca
CTCTCCCTGCGTGTACTCACTCTCTCAAATAAATAAATAAATTTTAAAAAATTTATCTTACAGTTCTGTATGTTAGATGTTACAAGTCTCTCTCAGGAAAAATCAAGATATTGCCAGGCCTGCCTTCTCTTCTACAGTCTCTAGTGGAGAATCCATTTCCTTACCTTTTTCCGCTTCTAGAGGCTACCCATATTCCTTGATTCATGATCCTCTATCTTTGAAGCCAGTAAAGGCAGGTCAAGTCCTTCTTATATCACATTTCTCTGACCTACTTCCACAGTCATATATCCCTCTGATTCTCTTCTATCTTCTTTTCCCACTATTAAGGAACATTGTGGCTTCACTGGACCCACCTGGATAACCCAAAACACTATTCCCATTTTAAGGTTAGGTGATTTGCAATCTTAATTCTTCTCTGCCATGTAATCTAGCATATTCACAGGTTCCAGAAATTAGGAAATGGTCATCTCTGGGGACCATTCTGCTTAGCATAAGGAAGAACACATGTGCAACTTTTAGCAAAGTTATTTGCACAGAGTAGGCATTGAATTAAAGTATTCACAAGTATTTTTTGAATTAAACTGAATTAATCCTAGATGTCCTTTTAAAAGGGGCTACCCTTAAATGAAAGGGTCATAAGCAGAGGGAAAACAATATACATGTCTTGCCTAATTCTGCACTGATAAATAGCTCTGAAATCTGCCTATCCTCAACTCTTCAATACGCCATTTTAAAACGTGTGCATCCACCAACTTGCTCAAATCAAAACCTAAAATAATAAGTGAAATACCTGAGTGGAAATTCTAATTGTGTTATTCTTGGCCCTTTTAAAATGTTAACCCCTTACTTGGTCTGGCATTAGGAACCCTTGGCTATAATCTTTGTAGCTAACTCTGTCCCATATATATTCTTTTTCTCAAAATAACATTGCGATATATATATATANATATATATATACACATATATATATTTTTTCATAAAATGCTGGTATGCCATTTATTATTTTTTCACTACAAAATGCAATCACTATTCTGCACTTGTAAAAACATGGGGATTAGCAGAGGATAAAGATGCTATGACCTGGAATGGAAATAAGCAACCTAAGTCATGAATGCCTAACTAATCCTTTTAATTTAAAAATTTTCCTGTTATGTCAGCATTCCTGATGTTATGCCCTAAAGATAGTATCAATACATTAAGTCACAGCTTAAGAAAAGTGACTGGCATGAAGCCAGGGAGAAAGAAGCATGTACATATGTACAACCAATAAATTTCTATTGAGTCCCTAACATTTGTCAGGCACTTTCCTGGATGTTTGGGAGTCAAAAAAAAAAAAAGGATTAAGATTCAGTCCTCACCTACAAGTTCTTATTGGGGTTCTTATTGGGAGTCCACACATAGATTGAGGGGTTCATGAGAATCCTTCTCGCATAAAGAAGCTTGTAAATGTTAACAGTACGTATATTTCTCTACCAGGTGTACAGGTTTCATCAGATTTTCAAATGGGTTCATGACCACAAAATGTTTAAGAACCACTAGTCCGGATGCAAAACAAGTGTGGGTGAGAAAGTTCGGACAGCTTAGTGTGGGTGCTACCTTTCCCAAGTCTCTACTGCTCCCACTAGATCACTACTAACCAGAGGACACGGAAGGGATAGAAATGAAGAGCTGTGGGGCAGGGGGACACAAGGACATAGAGTCACTCTAGGACTCTGAAAACTGAACTCTGCCACCAGCCTTCATTGTGCCCATTCTCCTCTTGACACTACACATAATGAGTTCTTATTGTTCTGCTACAAATCGTAAGATAAACAATATCATTAGCAGATTCAAATTTTCTCCTCTGCTAACTTTTACACGTATAAGGGTTATAAAGGGGTATGCCATTTAGAATTTAGTTAATGAAAATAGCAAAATCCTAATTGTCTTGGTAGTAATTTCTTAACTATTCACATAATTTGGGGAAGTAAACAGTAAAATTATTTCATAGATCAAATTGTATTGCAATGACTTCCAAGAAGACAAATTATTTCACCAGACTCTTATTTTATTTGCAGAGTTTCTCAAAATAAGCAGACCAGCTAAAGCTTGGTAATCTTTTATTTATAGAGAGATTTTCATACTGATAGTGTACATTGCATTGGGATTTGACATGTATTACTTATATAGTTATTTTCTTTGTTTTTTGGGAAAAAAATAAAGATACTCCAAGATAGGCAACAAGTACAACTATTCTGAAATGCAACACACAAAACAACTGAAAATTACAACCAAGAAAATATAAATGTCATCAGTCTGAGCTTTAAGATACTTACCAAACCATGTGTTTCAAGAACTAGAATAAATACCCATTAATTGTTGAAGGGACTTTTAAAGGGCAGCAGATCTTGCTTAAAGGGTTAGTTACTTTAAAATATTGTCAAATTGCATTTTGAACTGTGTTACAAAAAAAAAAAAGAGCAAGTACTGCTCTACTCAGTCTCCAAATGAGTGATAAATATCATTCTACTTCTTACACATTCCATTCTTAAATATCCTTTTATTTAATACTTGCCAATATGATTTAAAACTTAAAAACAAGGACAAAGCATGGCAGAATTACTTTTCTTTCTTTTTTTTTTTTTTAAAGATTTTATTTATTTATTCGAGAGATAGAGACAGCCAGCGAGAGAGGGAACACAAGCAGGGGGAGTGGGAGAGGAAGAAGCAGGCTACTAGCGGAGGAGCCTGACATGGGGCTTGATCCCATAACGCCGGGATCACGCCCTGAGCTGAAGGCAGACGCTTAACGACTGCACCACCCAGGCACCCCCAGAATTACTTTTTGACATGGACCACAAACTATACAACCCTTTGATTTCATTGCCCCTATCCTGCCACACCTCAAAAAATTATCCAATTCATGAGTAAATCAGAAGTACTAAAGAAAGAACCCTCCTTGCTGTCACAATTCACCCCCTTGCTCCAATTATGAAGCTCAGCAGTTTCCATAAAGTTCCTTCTATAGAAAAAGGGATGACTCAGATGGAAGTCAACAGCATGCAATATCTATCAATATTATTTCTTACTCTTTCTCACTTCTCTCTCATTTGCAAATGACAGCATATTAAAAGTTTATCAGAAAATACCACCAACTTATTCATTCCTTCTGTGTATAGTAAGCAGTATATTATGGATTTTTGCACAGTTTTGATCTAAGATACTGTTTTAATATAAGATCCTGTAATGACGGTACATAAAACTTTATGTACTAATTTTTGGCTAGGAAAATATGATTACTAAACTTACTGAGAAAATCTTTTTCAAAGACAAATACTATTCATTGAATTTATCTTCTCTTTCTACTGCTTCTTTTACTTCAGTTGCAGAAAAATAAGGCAATAACCTTTTCTAAAGACTATAAAAGAAAAAGGAGATTATTTAGGAAAGAAGAAACATCTATTCTGGAAGAAGTGCCAATATTCAAATGAGGATTTCACTAAAAATTAGCTCAATTATTCTTATTTTTAATGGATCCTAGTAGTTAAACCAATAACCTAATCAATGTCAATACACTCACAGGTAAAAGTAAGGTCATGGTTTCCTGGAAGTTGGCCTGATAGACACTGCCAATGGAACTGCAGTGATTCTAGCCGGATGGGAATTTCTGAAAATAAAACCGAAAATATCCACCAGAAAAATGCATTATTTTAAAAAATTACTATGTAATATGCATTGCCTCAAAAAGTCTATTCCACATAAGTCCAACTGAGTGGCCCGGAGTTTGTCTGTGAAGTTACACCTGAGGGAAAGGATTTTACTGAAGTCTACGTCACAAATGACACCTGAAGGAGTTAAGTTTCACAAATTAGGCATAATTGTTATAACTGTTTAGATTCCAGATCATTATCTTTCTGGACATCAATAATACCTCATATATTTCAAGAGATTAAATAGTTCCCATTGCATCACGCACCTAGGGGATACAATGACAGTCCTATGCTTAATAATGCATATGCTCGAAAATGCTTATAAGTTCTTTTTTATAAATTGCAAATCTGGACATTTCAAACCAATAGAAATAGAAAAATGGGATGTTTTTAGGTACGGTTTGATCATTACAACTACCACAGTGTGGGGAAAATCTGTAAGGACTAAGAGAACCTTTTTTACATCATTTATTCACCTTAGTGGTTGTTTACCCAGTGATCAGTAATCAGATATTCATTAATCTGTGCAAGCTCTGTATATTTTGTCTCCTATTGACTCTCACCATAATGCGAATTGGGGTAAACAAAGAGTGATATACGGTAGAATAAATAGGAATTCCCTGTAGAGGGAATGAGAATGAGTATGTACACCCATCCATGTAACTTTTATCTTAACTATTTGATATTAATTTTTTTAGAGATTTTACTAATTTATTTGGCAGAGGGAGATAGCAAGAGTGAGAGAGAGCACAAGCAGGGGTAGCAGCAGGCAAAGGGAGAAGCAGGCTCCCCGCTGAGCAAGGAGCCTGATGTGGGACTCCATCCTAGGACCCCAGTTCATGACGTTAGCCAAAGGCAGATGCTTAACCACCTGAGCCACCCAGGTGCCCCTATTCGATATTAATTCTCACCTCATTTTAGAGAGTAAACGATGAATGTTATCTTAAAAGCAGATAATATATATTTATTATCACATATAAGGTGAACTTAGAAATGTGTCTCTATTGTATAGTTAATACAATAAAGATATGGATCATGTACAAAAACTAAGGTCACTTTTGGGAAATATTTAATTTTCCCTTAAAAAACCAAAACAAAAAAAATGAGCTCATGGATGCAGAGATAATTGTGGTTGCAAACAGCAAGAAGATGGGGGATTGGCAAATTGGGTGAAGGGGGTTAAAAGGTACAAATATCCAGCCACAAAACAAATTAAGTCATGGGGATATAATGTACAGCGTGATGACTACAGTAAATAATATTGTATTACATTTCTGAAAGTTGCTAAAAGAATAGATCTTAAAAGTTTTTATCACCATAAAAAACGTGTAACTATGTGTAGTGATGGATGTTCACTAGACTTATTATGGTGATCATAGCACAATATATACAAATACTGACTCATTATATACTGTGCACATGAAAATAACATAGTGTTGCATGTCAATTATATTTAATATTTTTAATTTAAAAAGATTATATTTTATAACTATTTTATCTTAGAAGTATACTGTGAAGTTACATTCTTTAGAGATAAGGTTCTACAGATGGGATAATGAAACATCATTATTAAGGACTATTTTTATTTCAGGTGGTTTATTTTTCGTTTCTATGATAAAAATATTAAGGGTATATATTTTGGGTCTTTGTCACTTCTTTGCATCTGACAGCATGTCCAAAGTCAGGTTCCTGTATATCATCTTAATCTCCCCAGCAAGTATATAAAGACTTTAAATAAAACAGAGTGGGAGCCAGTCTGAGGGTCTTGTCCTGAGCCGTCACTGCATTCAAGCAATGACTATTTCGACATGTGTGGGTTTTGTAAAACTTTTCTTAGTGCTGCTAATTTTTCTTTGGTTTCATTTTGTAGCTTATTGAAAATTTTGAAGTGTTTACTCTTGCAGAACATCAACTTGAATTTTCTAATGCATACGGTATCTTAACATGCTTTTTTGACCATCATAGTTTTTTTTCTCCTTTGGGTCTTTCAAGGAAGACAGGTGTATGACCTGTGATGCTGTGTTATTGCCCATCAGGTCGACTTGGGGCAGAAGTGTGGTGTCTTTGTCTTCCACTACATACCTTGTTGAGGCTTTAATATTCATAAAAAGAACGTTAACATTATATTAAGATGTGCTGGTCTTTACAGAATACGGCTCTATGCTTGTGGCCACATGGAATAATTGCTCTCCAGATACTCATTGGCAAGTCTAATTTTGAAATATCTGTACCTGAATTCCTATTCAAAGACCCACTGAGAGAAATAATATTTGTGGAGGTTTGACTCAGAAAGGGTAGATCCTAAAATTTACTTACAGATTAAGGTAATCAAAAAGCTATCTTCCTGTTATTGAACTGGCATCTTACTGAATTTACTTTCAGATTTTTAATTTTTCCTTGACTTCTCTGCACTTCAGGTTATATTGAGAGGTGTCATAAGGAACAATTCTCGAGTGAATGCTGCAAGGACTGTACAGTTACTGTTGAGATGTTCCTTACAGCTCACAGTGGTGCTCTGGGCTGATTCACAGTAGAAATGCTGCTCCACGCTGAGTAACAGGGTCAGGATACTAAGACATGTAAGTGTTAATTAACTATGTGGACCATGGAATGAATAATGAATCCTATTTCTCTCTGAGTGTTAGCTGCTACAAATCTTAGAACTAAATTTTTACTGAGCTCTAAAATTACTTAGAAATCAGGACATAAATTTTATGTTCTAACCTCACCATGGACTGCATCCCACTCTGCTTACCCTATCTTTTGCCTCCAATTTCATCTATTTATCTTGGTGTCCTAACTACTTCTTTATAAGCCTCTTTAAATCCTTTTCAATGTAAAACAGAATGTTAATAATAAATGGTGTTTGAATATGTTGTCTTTCCATTTTATAAAGGCTTTCTCCAAACAATGACTAAGCCAGACACAAGGGGCTAACACTGTCATAGTTTGGGATCTTTGGGAAGCAGACACCGAAATGAGAAGGACTTTATAGTGCAGGGTATTTATTAGGGAATACCCCTGTGATAAATCCCCAGAAAAGGAAGAGGAATGAAGTAGGATTGAACAAAGCAAGACGTTCAGCGGTAGAGCCAGTCAACAGCTTCCACTGCTGGGGAGCCAAAATGGCTCGTCAGAGTCATCTTACTTTGGGCTGAAAGGGAGGGGCCTTTCAACCAGTCATCAGAGTCATCAGATATTGCTTGCTTTAGGAAAAGTTTGACTTCGGGTAAAGTGGCTCTCTGCAGCTGAGGTGATTCCTGAAAGGTCTGATCACTCAATGCTGCTGTCTGCTGAAAACACTCCCAACAGCTAGAAAAGCAAACCCATCCCTGGAAAGGGAAGTGTGCCACCCCATCTATCACAGATATCCCAGATATCCCAGGTAAGCCAGATATCCTGAGAAAATCAGAACACCCTGGGGAAGTTAAATACCCTTGAGAAGTTATTTTGGTCATGGAGCTATGTGCTAGTCCAATCTTCTACTCTGCCTAGAGAAAACCTATAGTATATGTCCCTGAAAGTTGAGGGATAAGCATTTCACACATATATAATGTGTGTGGGTGTATGCACACATGAGTGAGCAGGGCTTAAAACAACATACATCTATTATCTCAGTTTCTGTCCAGGTACATCTTAGTGGATCTTCTGTCCATAGTCTCACAAGGCTGTAATCAAGGTATTGTCAGGGGCTACTGTGTGTACATATGTTTAATACACAGTATCTATGAGTGTCTATGTTGTACTATACACAACCTAGACTTCAGACGTGGACTCAGAGTAGAAGCTGTCTCTATCATATAGTCACGTGTGCAGCATTTATATTTTATGATCCCTGTCATTACAGGATTATAACAGGGAGCTCTGGCTTCATAGCAAGTCCTCCAGGCTTGTACACTCTTACACTCGTGAACAAGAAATGCTACTCTTAGTAAATGCCGTACCACATGATGTAAAACACTGGACATTTAAGTAACTTTATTTATCAGTGGTATATTATATATAGGTAATGAAAACTTTATTTTCTTATTAGGTCTATTTCTAAGTCCTTGAAGCAAAACTCCAATTCACCACATTCTTCACATTTCATGAGTATATACATTGTTCAGCTAAGTTGGTGAAAGCAAAACATGGAGATAAATAGAACACACTTGCAGCGTATATACTCAGAGGTACTGCTGTGTAAAACTTAGCTTGCATTGTGTTTATTCCAAGTGTTACACACAAGTATTATGGCATATTTTTTCATTTTTTATTTTTATTTATTAATTTTTTTAAAGATTTTATCCATTTATTTGAGAGCGAGAGAGAGACAGAGATAGTGAGACAGAGCACGAGCGGGGAGGAGAGGGAGAAGCAGACTCCCTGCTGATCAGGGAGCCCAACGTGGGGCTAGATTCCAGGACCCTAAGATCATGACCTGAGCCAAAGGCAAACACTTAACCGACTGAGCCACCCAGGTGCCCCTGTTTTTTATTTATTTTTTCCTAAATAACATTTTATCCCTTGCAAATCATCCGTGGTTTGTTGTTTGTTCATTTCTGTGTTTTTGTTTGGTTTGGTTGGTTGGTTGGGTTTTTTGTTTTGTTTTGGTCATCTTTTTGGTTTTCATTGGCATGCACCTTAAGATCTTCTGGCCTGAGTCCTCTTTCAGAAAAGAAAACTAGAGTTTAGAGAGGCTTGATAATTACCCATTTCCTGAGAGAAAATTCAGGATTGGAATCCAGGTTTTCCAACTCTTACTCCAGTATATTTTCTCCCCCATTGTTCCATTCATTGATATTAATAGCTCTAAGAAATCAAGAGCACCGACAAATTTCCCATGCACAATGTCTGTGTTGGCAAGATATCCCTTCTATTATCCCCTTTCTCAAATGATTTTTTTTAATAGCTCCCTTGAGCACATAGTTGCAACAATTAAAGATGAGCTTTGTTTTTACTACCAATGTGTGTGTTTGACATCAGTGATTAATACAGTCTTCTCTCAGTTGCTAAGTTTCTTTATCTTGGTGAATAAAGACTTGACAAATTGTTAGGCAAAGAGCATACACTTCAAAACTAGTGAGATATACCTGAGTATCAGACAACCTAGGAAATACAAAGACCGAAGAGATGTGCACATCAGCTTATTTTCATTCATCAAGAGGAAATGTAGCTTAAGTAGGGTTGACTTTTTGTGACATTTATTTAGTTCTTGAATTGACTGACAAGCCTATTAATGTATTCCCTGAACTTTATTAATGTAATTGGAAAACTGCCCACATGTCAATCAACTTCTAATGAGTAATTATGTTCATAAATACTGTAAAATTATTAGCTTTTAATTTGACCCAAACACATACTTTCAAAACAGTAACATGAATTTTTTTTCTAGAAGAACAAAATACTATACTAATAAAACGTTCAATAAATGCGTTCCTACAATGCACTTCCTAAAATGGAGTTCAAAAGTTCACCATCACCAAATGGCCAACAAAAAGGAATGCTGTAGTAAGGCATGTAACAGTTTTAAAAATCTGTACAGTGCTAAGCCATCTATGCAGCATAAAGTTATAAAGACATCCTATGAAAATCAAACATGTCCCTGGGCAGAGCTCATATCTCCATATATCCATAGTCTGATTTAAAAACATAAGCCTACTATGGAACAAGATAGAATGGAAAAAAGGAAAGAGGGGTATCTTTAGTGTCCAGAAATACATCATTTAACCTATAAGAAGCAAAATGTCTATATCTCCAGTGACGTGAATATAATTATTATCCAAGTGTACTTTTTCTCTCATGTAATAAAAAATCTTTTGTGGTTTTTGAGCTAGAAATTCAAGTCAAAGGGCACAGAACTAAACAAGAGAACAAGATGAGGCCTGGATAACAGAAGAAATGTGTTTTTGACTTGTAATCCCATGCCAGTTTCAAAAGCTGGACAAACTCCTGCCCTCTAGAATCTCTGGATAATCTCTGAATAAAGATAGACTTCAGTGAAAACTTTATTATATTTTCATATAGTTTTAAATAAAGAACATTGTGCAATGGTCTGTAATAAGAAAAACCACTGGGGAAATTTCTGGGCTTCTTATTTATCTTACACTTTCCTCCTTAATTACTTGAGTAATACATTTAAACTTCATCATGAAGTTAAAATATGTACTAATAACTGAGGCTGTATTTGACTTCAGGCTTACTTTTATTTAAGGGAGTAAAACTCCAGATGTAAGTTAATAAAATTCCAGATGTAAGCCATGTACCTAAATTAATACTTAGAGTTGAGTTTTTGAAGGGTAAACTCAAAGATAATACAACTAACTAGCTCCCTCAGCTTTCTTATGAGGAATAAAACATGCACTCACTGGCACCACATTATCATGTAATTTGTTATTAATTTTACTTAGAAATGCTGTAATGTCATTTTAAGATCCACAGCAAAATATTTTTATGCAACCAACACATGATTAATCTATAAGCACAAGGAAATAATGTAAAACGGCAAGAATATGCATTTTCTATTTGACTAGCATTATAATTGCATTTTTCTTGAAAAGCATATATATCGGGGATACATATGCTCTTACATTTTAGTATGCACGAAAAATAAAATAACTTGACGATTCTGTTTGTATTTGGAGATTGTAAGCTAGCTAGAATGATTTATGATCTACCGAAAGTAAATCAAAGTATAAAGCATTGCGTACCATATTTTTCCAATTACTCTATATTTAAATAAAGTAATTCTAGAAGGCTGTTTCTTTCCATTGTGACTTGAATCAAAGTAAGCAGAATTTGGATTGAGACAGAGTGTTGGAAGTCTGGAAGATTACTTTTAAAGAGTTACTATAGATATTTCAAAAAGTTCTAATATTTTAATGTATCCACCATGGGTTATCAAACATTAATTTTAATGTATCAATCATGGGTTCTCAAAGACGTATTGAAGGGGGGACTCAAAGAAAGATACTAAGTGAAGCATGCACAAAAAAAATCATAATGTGGTGTTAATGGATAATTTTTGATCTTGGTAAGTGGGGATTTATATGTCTATAATAGCCGTTACACTTAATGGAATCTAGGAACATAAATCCCTGAAGATAATGACTATGTAGCTTTCAACATCGGCAGTTACTTCTGAGTCATTCTGGTATCTAAATATTGATCATTGTTAAATATAGTCCCTCACAATATAGCAGTTATAGAAATGCATACCTTGCACAGTTAGATGCACCTGCATTGTTCTCGGTGTATGTTGAGTCTGAACAGAACACGTGTATGGGCCATCGTCTGTCACATCCACATTCTGTATCTGGAGGCTGTAGTCCCTTTTATTCAATGTTGAAATTGAAACTCGAGGATCCACTGACCACTTATCACCTCCCGCAAAAATAATACTTGACCGGTTCAGCCAGGCACCCTTTGAAGCTCCATCTTCCAAATAACACCTACAAATTACCAGAGACAGAACACTATTAATCAAAATGAAAATGAAAGAAAACATTATCTTTGCTCTGAGTGCATTTCCATATGCTGAATTATAGCGCTGCATCAAATGCAAACATCAGACATAAATGCAGAAAATATGAACATATGAACACACTGGTACGTCTTCCATTCCCAGGGCAAATGTGAAACAATGCCTGCATACAGTTTTGTTTTGTTTTAAATGTGTGTGCGTGTGTATGTGTGTGTGTGTGTGTGTGTGTGTGTGTGTAACTCGAAGCCAGTCAAAATCCTTTTTGTTCTGCCTGGATGACAAGTAAATTTAAATAAAGTTAACTTCCTTCAAAAAATAATTTCAACATTAAAATATTTTTGTTTGAAATTATCAGTAGAAAAGGTCCATGAGTTAGCTGTTTTAATCAAATCCAATTCTAATATAATGTACTAGATACTAGATAGAAAGCATAGAATAGTACCATATCATGTTTATTTTTGAAATTATGCATTTAAAGAGTGGTAAGCCTGTACACTGAAACTATAAACTGCATTTTACTGATAATATTGCTGTTGTAAGTGAAGGAGACAGGCTTAAATAGTATCTTTAGTAACAAATACTTGCTGTCTTTTCAATAAGTCAACTGATAGTCTTTCCAGGAAGCATTCATTTATCCAACAAACATTTATGAAGCTTCTACTATTTATGGATTTAAAAATGGTATTGCCCTTGCTCTTCAAAACTTTTAGTCTAGTAAGGAAGACAATCAAGCAAACCAATCAATAGTAGACAGAAAGATTATTTGATTAAATCAGGAACAAGGTAGAAAAAAGAGCTACCTGACTCAGAAGGGGTCTTGGGGGCATAGAATAGGCTTTATGACATAGGAAATGCTTTGAATAAAGAGGCAAGGAGTGGGGGACATGACATTTAGACGGAGGTGCCGTATGTGGGTAACACCAGAGAAAAGTATGAGAGAGAAAGCCACACATTTTAAGGACAAACAGGCATGGAGTATAGGGTGGGAGGAGTGAGAGATGAAATTGGAAAGATAAACTAAAGCCAGATGATAACAGAAGAGTGATGACAATTAGTAGATTTTAAGGCCAATTTTGAAGCCATTTATTCATAGTTGCATAACAAGATTAAAAAATATAGCTTTGTATCCAATAGAAGTCAGACATGATTTAGAGCAGAAGAAGGTTAGGGTCATATGTCAGTGATTTTGCTGAGGCCTGGAATTCTATGTTTCATCCTGAAAGCATTCTGATACAAATTAAAGGCTAGTTTTCTTAAATGAGCACAAAGCACAGCTACAGAATGAAAATACACATACATCGAAATAGTTTGACAGCATTTCCACAGAACACCTTGGGGGATTGAACACAGTGTTTGAGATTGCTACAAAATTGCAAGCTGAATGCAACAGGGTAGGCTGCTGCCAACTGTATAAAACTAATCAGTGGGTGAAAAAATAAGGAACAAGGTACACTGCAGAATCTAATTTCCAGTCAGCTTCGCCATCTACAGAAACCAAACTAGTAAAGTCATAAAGGTCATTGTTAATTGAAAAGCTTTTCCTTATGTAATTAATGAAGAAAATAAAACCCACTTTAATGATATAATTAAACAATTATAGTATATTGTCATACTTAATGATATGCAGAAAGAAGATAGAGGGGACATATTTCCCATTTCACAAAATCACGTGTCTACTGGTATAGGATAGAACACTGAATTACCACTACTAGGACTCTGGTCATTACAATGCTTGTATGTAATATATGGGTTCATCAAGTGTTGATTGTGTGACCTCTGCATTCATGGCCTTCACACGTTATCCTATCTGGTGCTCATTACAGCCCTCTGGGGTATGGATTGCTACGCCCAATTCAGCACTAGAAAATAAATGGAATGTTTAGATTAAATGACTTGCCCAAGCCACACTATTAGTGGTGACAAAGTGAAATTCATAGTCAAGTCTTGTATTTCTATATTCAGTGTCCTTTCCTCCATAATGTAGATCAAAGACTTTTAAAATAGGCTTCAGAAATGGAAAGATGATCAGAATGTTGCAGAAATTACTGCAAGTAATTTCTTATTTACTAAATGTGACCAACTGTTTAACCTGTCCTATTCTAAAGGAAGCAGAAAATTAATTATTAATGCATGTTTTACCATGAAAGTTTGATTTAACACACTCTGCCGGGCATTTTCCTTTCCCTAGAGGCAGGAATTTACCTTTATTTGGGGAGGTATCAGGAAGACCGCAGAGATTAACTAGCCTTTAGATACTAGAGCTTTCATAGACCAAATCTGGGTTATTAACTCCTGGTCTTAGCATAAGCACTATTCCTCTCTTCTAGCATATCAGGGATCATCAGGGAAGAACAGAATTTAACTTCTCCCCTGTGAAAAATGAAAAGGGAGCTTTTTATATCTCCTTACTTGGATAAGAATATTTCACAATTGTTATTGGTCCTGATCCAAAGCTTTTCAAGACATAGATTAGGAAGACCCTTGAATGAGATTCAACTAAAAAACAAAAATAAAAAACTTTTTTTGGTATTACTTCCTTGGATTTCTGTAGCATTATTCTCAAATTACACTATTGAGTTACAATTTAAATAATTCAAATTACCATAATGGAATTTTACAAATTGGGAATAGAAAGATCTAGGAATGGCTTTCTATTTTATAAAATCCTAAGATACTTAGAGACATACAGTTTTAAGGTGAACCATGAGACGATTATATCAAATATATGAAATAGGTCAAACATTCACATAAGTTTCCTTAATTGTAAGGACCACATCTTCTACCTTTCTACCTCCTGTTTGTTCTTTACATCCACCCTAGTTTTGTTTTTTTGGGTTTTTTTTTCCCTTTACAGTAGAAAGAGATACTGCCCGACATGTATATAATATATTAAGAAGGAATTCTGGAAGGAAGGAATATTTTCAGGGTATGGCAGAGTAGAGCAGGTGTGTGGGAAGGGGTGAAAGTGCTGATAATTCAGTTTTGCACTCTTTAGGAACCAAAAAAATATTTTTCTGGGTTTAAGAGTTCTAATATGTCTGAAAACATAAATATGTTGGAATCCTGGCCCATACAAAATTCATAATTTAGGAAGGATGATAAAGTATACTCATGAATAGCCATCATGCAGACTAGGAAGTGAAAATATAATAATTAAATTGTTATTATAATTGGATTATTGCAATTGCCTCAGCATTTCATGTTTCTGCCCTTGACATCTGTAGCATAGTTTATTCTTTCTACAATAAACAGAATAAACTTTTTAGAGTTTAAGTCAGATCATCAACACGCCTTCTTATTTCATTTCCTATTTCACTCATAAGAAAAACTCTAATCCTGATAGTGGTCAATAACCTTATGTAATCTTGTCCCTTGAAGCCTTTCTGACCTTACCAACTGCCACTCTTCTCCAGTTGATTCTGTTCTAGACTATGGTCCTCTAGCTGTGCTTCCAAGTCCTGCATGCCCTTCCCCTAGGAAGTTTGCATTTGCTGTTTCTTCTGCCTGGACCTCTCATCCCCCAGAGATCTGCATAACTTATTCCTTATCTTCCTTAGGTCTTTACTGAAGTTCCTAATGTACTAAATAGCAAAAATAACACCACTGCCACACTACCATGAAATGCATTATCTGTTTAGTTGATGGGTTATTTTCTGTCTCTCCTTGCTATAAGTAACATTCAGTACCTTTGTCTGGTCACTGCTGTGTATTCCAGGGGCCCACATATAATTGAAAATAAATATGAATATCTGTTGAATGGATGAATGAAGGCAAAAATTAAGACAGTTTTAGAAGAAGGAATAATATAGTAAAGTTAATCAATATTTCCAAAGTGCAACCCACTTGGGAAAGCAAAATCATGCCCATGTTAATGTATGATAACAATGTAATTAAGTGCAAATATCTGTGGTACAAACAGGAACTGCTTTATGATACATAGGATGAACTAAGCAATCTGAGACCATTGGTGGGGAACCAACTCAGGGAAGACAGCAAAGTGGTAGTATGGGGCAGAGGTGAACTGTGCTCATAACTACTTGAAATAAGAAGGAACTACATTTGACCCTATACTTCAGGAACCACTTTAAACCATTGAATATTCTGCTTAGTATGTGCTAGGCAGTTTGTTAGGCACTTACAATTATTATCCTATTTAATCCTCACATAACCCTGTAAAAGACAGATACTATTATCTCCATTTTAATAATGGAGAAACAAAGGTACTGAGAGATTGTATCTTGAACGAAGCCAGTTGGCCTGCACTCAAGCATGGTGACAGACTATGTTACACATTCCTAGAGTCAGACAGCAGCAAGGGTGAGGGACTATTCCACTATATATAGGACAGAGGAATTAATGAGCGAGGGAGAGGTTGGTGAGGTAAAGTCAGTCAGATCATTAATGGGGGCAGGATGGAGCAACAATTCTGGGGTCACAAACTTGGATCTTCTTTCCTCTCTGGACTCCAAAATGAAACATTTTAATAGTTAGTGATCTTAGGATCCCTTTGAAATACAGATAATGAGATAATCTGAATAAAAAATGTTTGATAATGAATATATCCCTTTAATTGAGTATGACATGGCTTTGCTTGAAAGTTTTTTTTTTCTTTTCCACTTAAAAAATCTGCTAGACTACCTCCTTTATTGGGAGATGAGTGAAACAGTTCCAAAAATACATTTTTCCCCAGAAGCTGTGCTAACACCATGCCAAATATCACGACAAATACTTAAATTTTGAGTCAATCATCTGGATGTTTTGTAATCATAGTTCCAAACATCTGGTTGCTGGAAAATGTATAGCAAATAACCTGAATACTTAATTTTGTTTCATGGCTGTTAGTTATATAAACTCAGGCTTAAGATAGCGCTTTTCTAATAAGAATGGCATTGATGTTTCTGAACTCTTTCGAGGAGTTCTTTTATAAATGACATGACTACACACTATTAGACAGGTCCTGATCTGGGGGGTATAAAGTCCCATTTGGTTAACCCCTAAGTGATCAAAATGATGTTGGAATAATTCTAACAGACTCTGTGATAATACCTCTTGTGATGATGGAATCTGAAAGGTGGCTATCAGAAAATTTGGTGGAAATTCGCATATTCTGGGCTATTTATTATTTTTTAAAGCTCTGTTAAGAAAAAAAAGCCTATGCCTGCTGAGGATTGATTTTTTTCCTTTCATATCTCTAATTCTCTGTAACACATTCCAAAAACATAAGACTTAGCGCCATTACCAGTACTCCACACAGCAGGATTTATTCAGCTCTATGGAAAAAGACCAGCTTTTCATAAGACATGTTGATTAATGAAAGCTCCTATTAAAGGTACTAATTAATAAAAGAAGAAAAGTGCTATTTCCCTTGGATTCAAAGCTAAACCATGTGAAAATGATATTCTGTGAAGGAGCTGGCCAGCTACCTTCACAGCTGTCTTTTCATTGTATCACAAAGTTCTAAATTTGACAGGAGAGCTTTCAAAACCATAAGGAAAAAAAAAAATTCCCAACCCCATACAATCACCATGCTAATTCCTCATACAAAGAGTTTTGATATCCTGGCTTCCAGGCCAAAATGAAGTAAGGGAAGTAAAACAGATTAAACAGACCAGAGCAAATTCTATCACCTCTCCTACTTGCCTTTGTTTTTAAGGCACTTCCTTCTTAATGTCTTTGATGATAGTTATTCGCTAGAAACTATTATAGATATGGATATGATAGACATATATGTACACATATATGTATATAACATGTAAATTATATAATATATATAATGTTTGCTAGATAATAATATTATATACAACATTAGGTTGATTTAACATTTCCAGATCTCCTTTATTACTACTATAGCAGAAACAGCTTTTGGGCAGAAACAAATCCTATTATCTTTCTATTTTGGCATGTGCAGGGAATGTGAGATTTTGTCACGGGAAATCCACAAAATCAGCAAATTGTCCAATGAGTTTTAGTGATTTAATGAAGTACTCACCCCTACAGATGATGAGAATTATACTTTTAAATATTTTTAAGAGATATGTAAGTGAAAATGCACTTCCGCAGGTAATGGTTTGGTAATGTTGCATGTTATCTATAATAACTTATTAATATTACTACTCCCAGATATTGTTGTAAGCCCATTTTATACATTTCTTCACAAATAAGTTTTAAAATAGCTACTGTCAGGTACTATCATAATGCCCACTTTACAACGAGAAAGTGAGGTATAGAGAGGGTAAGTAACTTACAAATGACTTGCTTATTGAATTTTGTAATGCATGGGAATAAACTTTATTATGAAGTAATTGCATTAAATCTCCAGGCAATTATTACCGAATTAATATTACCTTAGTAATATTAATAACACATGTACATTTATTTTTGAATGGAAATTATGTCATGTTGGGCATATATCATTTAGAGTAGCAAAAAAGAAAAACAAATACCAAATAACATTGATTGCTTATTTTGCAAGAGAAATAAATCTCTTTTCTATATATTTCATTCTGGCACTTCTTTTCATTAATACAGCTATATTAAAAATACCTTGGATAAGAGATTAGACTTTATCAGCTACTATCTAATTATAAGACCAAATTCTCAAGCTACTTGTATATTTTTAATATTGTAAATCAGAGGGGGAAACCTGAAAATAATACTTTTTGAGTTTTCTTTGCCTTTTTCATACAAAACTACACCTAATTTGTAAAAGATGGGAACTTTAGTATGATCAAGCAAGAGTGTAAAATCATACATTTTATTGTTATTTTAATGCACTATTTAGATTATTTAAGTCTATATTTAAAAACACATTTATAATCCAACATTTTCAATGCCTAGAAAATCATTAACATTTGGTTTTGGATTAATCACCAAATTCCAAACATTAACATTAATTACTTTAACTTATAACTAAACCATGCTTTTCTATAATACTACTTTATCTTGTTCTTTCCATTGACTCATTTAAGTCAAGCTTCCATGTGAGTATATATGTCTGTGTTTAGAAGGGTCAATGCTGAAAAACGTCTACACTTAGAGTTCTTCAGGGCATTATTTGTAAATCACTCAACATATAAAGTAACATATATTACATAAAATAAGTACGGATGGAGTGAAAAAGAGCCTGTACATTATAACTAAAGAAAATAGGGAAGTCCTTACTGAGGTCTAATTATCATCTTCTGATTACAATAATAAATCCCACTTGCTCAATGATGACTATGGGTTGAGAGGTATAGAAAATATTTTAATATATGATCTCATGTAAAACTAACAAAAGCATTTTGAGAGGTAGGTAGGTCTTACTATCCCTGCAGGAAGAATGGTGAATGCAGGGATGCAGGCTTGAGGAATGAGGCAGAGAATGTAAACAGGAAAAGGTGCTACATATTCGAAAAGTTCCTTTAGGACTAGCTTTGCTCATATGGCTTTAATCATGAATCAAATTGGAAATTGCCTCATCTTCTCTACTTTTTTAGTTTTTGAATTCAACTAAACCAGCTTGCTTTCTCCCACATGGACCTGAATGTGAGATATTTGGATCTGGAAGGACTTCAAATTTTCTGTTAACTGGCAGGTGCTCCGAACCGCTGTGGGGAGAATTTGTCTGCAGTACTGTCTCCCCAGCAGCAGCTGCTTCCTGGAGAAGTTGGACTTTCACCTCAGGAGCTATAAAGGGAATGAACACTACATTCAAAATGCATGCAGGAGATGTTTAAAATAGCAGTATCAAGAGGGCGAATGCAATCAGGCCCGGAGAAGTGACTGAGATAAAGCTCTGCGGTCTATGACATCCTCTTTGGGATGGAGCCAGGTAAAGAACCTCGTTCTCAAAACAAGAGGAAAAATAAAATGGAATTCTATACTAAAAACAGTATCAGCAACTCTATTCCCTTCCATCAACCATCTTTCTGTTTAAGTCGTTTAGAAAGTATTCTGTTTGCACATAAATACGGATGATAAAATAAGAAGTATACCAAATGGGTATACAGAAAAGTTCTAAACTTATCTCTTCTGTCAAACTAATTAAGTACATGCTTTTTTACAGCATCAGTGAATAAACAAATTCAGAAAACAAAAAGAATTATAAAAATTATTCTTTCTCTTTCTCTCTCTCTTTCTCTCTGCTTGTGTTGGTCTTTAAACATTCTGCTGGTCACTGTTGGATTTTTCTTCTTGCATTTTTTTTCTAATAAAAACATTCTGAGCACAAATTTTATTTTATGAATAAAGAATGGCTACAGAGCACAATTAATTAAAGCCAGCCTTGCAATCATTAACTAAAGTAGCCATTAATCCATATTTATCTGTCCTCTCTTGAGAAAATTGACTAAACCATATTTCAGTATGAGCCATGCCTTAAAATATAAATTAGGAAATGTGCCCCAGAGGGAAAAAAAAAAAAAGTAGCTGCCTTTTTTTTCTTCTGTGTCCTGCAAACAAATTTAAACTGATTATATTTCCTCAAAAGATGTAAAAAGTAGTCTGAAATTTAAGTCTTTGCTAGATTACATGGACAAGAAATTCGTTCTTGAAAGGAAGCTCAGTGTAGTGATTAATTATAGTTTATGTTGCAGTTCAAATGCCAGCTTACTTGTGTACTAGCTGGGGAACGTCAAACAAATTATTTACCTCAATTTTCTCACCAGTAAAAGGGGGTTAGTAAAATTATTGATCTGACGAGATTGTTATGATGATCATATTAGTTTGTTTAAGGTGTTCAGGATGAAGATAGTTATGTGGTAAGTGTGTAATTAAGAGCAACTATTATTAACCTACCTTCCTGTGGTTAACTTTGTTTAAAAACAAAACAAACTACTCCCACCATCACCACCAACAAAAAGACCCTGTCATATGAAGCGTAAGAGAAAGAAGGGAAAAAGTGGCATTTGTAGAGTCTGGCTTGATAGAGCAAAACATTTTTAATTTACGTACTCACAGCAAAGGGCAGGATAACAAGAAATAATTTTACAGATAAAGGAGTCAAACCTTAAAGCACTTCTATTTTACATCCTTGAACTTCCAGAAAGGCTTTTTTTTTTTTTCTTTCTACTTCTCCATCTTACAAGCAGAACGTACAGAAAAAGAGACCTTTGGTGATTGATATATATATTTTAATTATTTTGAGACTGAACACTCATGTTTAGAAACCAGCTCCCTAGTTTACTAGCCATTGTTTTGGGCAAGTAATTCAACCTCTATTAAAGCCGTATTTATTTGCAAAATGGAAACAGTACCACCTGTACTAAGAACTCCAATTCTGGTATAAGATCAAATGAGACTGTGCATGAGAAATAGATTCATAAAGATATAAAGCAAAATATAACTGTAAATATCTTATAATTATTACACTGTTTTATGAGTTAACTTTCCTCATAACTTGAGAACACGGTTTTATGAATCTGTATTTGGAGATTACATGAGCACAATGATGGTCCCAAACTCAGTGAGATGAAAAAAAGGTTACCAACTTTTTCTTTTCGCCTTTATGGTCCATAAAATGATTTTCTTTTTTCTTTTTTCTTTTTTAAAGATTTTATTTATTTATTCGACAGAGATAGAGACAGCCAGCGAGAGAGGGAACACAAGCAGGGGGAGTGGGAGAGGAAGAAGCAGGCTCATGGCAGAGGAGCCTGATGTGGGGCTCGATCCCACAACACCGGGACCACACCCTGAGCCGAAGGCAGACGCTTAACCGCTGTGCCACCCAGGAGCCCCCATAAAATGATCTTCTATCCTACGTAAACTCTTTCACTTTTTTAAGTGGCCACCTAAAATTTTTTAACATAATCTGATGTCTTTGCAAAAAATTATAATTTCTGGTTATTATAAATATGGCTATTTTATAATAAACTTCTTATTTCTCATTTTTAAACGTGTCCAAGGAAATCTAAGTAGCATAGTGATTTGATATTAATATAATCCATTTAAAAAATGAACAAGTTCTATTTTAAAAAAGAAATGCTATATATTTTTTTTATTCTCAAATTCGTATTTCCATACTACTGCCATGTAATTTGATCCTAAGCCAATTTTTAAAATTTTTAAAAATTTTATTGATACCTTATCTTCTCTGCAATAAAACTAAAGATATAAAAAATGGCTATAAAAAGCTCTTTTGACTATAAGAATCTAAGTGCAAAAAATATTCTGGATGAATTTATTTTCATAATTGTCAATAGTGTATAATTGGTCAAATTGTATATATCACATTTTAATACATATTTTTAAACTTTTCTTTTTTTCCTTTATATAATTAATAATGGATGTCTTAATGAGGTGGTTTATTTAGATATATGAACAAACATTCTTGCTCAAATGAGCGTACTATTTGCTTGCATGAAACAGGTCTAGAATCAATTCTGAGAAACCTTGTTTTCTTAAATAACACTGTAAGAATGGAAAGAGTCATGGAACACTTCATCAAAAACTAATGATGTACTGTATGGTGACTAACATAGCATAATTAAAAAATTTAAAAAAAAGAAAAGAATGGAAAGGGTCTTGTTATAGTGACGCCACTCAAATCCCTAAGTCTACTGGAGTGATGTAATTCTGGTATCATTCTTAATGCTCTATCAGTGTACGACTAGTAGATCTTTCTGTAGATATGTTGGAAGCAAAATGGGAATTGCAACTTAACTTCTGCGACATGACACCCAGATCCCTTGTGTAGACCTCGTTTGGATCCCGATTCAACAAACCAACTAAACAAGACATTGGTGAACCAGCTAGGAAAACTTGGCTATGAACCAGATAAAAGACAATACCAAATAATTACTATTTTTTTTAGATGTGATAATGGCATGATGTCCACTTTTTAAACAGATATATGTTGAAATAAAGAAGAACAAAATGATATAATGTCTATGATTTGTTTTAAATTAAATCAGCTTCAGCTAAGAAAATAAGGAAAAGGAAAAAAAAAAACCAGATAAAGCAACTGCAGTAAAATCTTGATAATCATTGAAGCTGGGTGATGGGTGTTTGCTTCTACTCTTGTGTATGCATGATATCTCCCCCACTTGCATAAAATTTTTTATTGAAATTTGTCGTTTTTCATTTGAAAAAGAAAAAGAAAATCATCATAAACCCTAAGGATATTTTTTAATACAGTTTAAAGCTTCTGGTACCTGGAATGTTGTATTTTCTTTCTTTCTTTTTTTTTTTTTTAATTGTTAAGCTATTTAACTCCTTCTTAAAAAAAATGTTGTCAGCATATTTGCCTCTAATTTTTCTCCCTTTTAACCTTCAGTTTCTGTCTACATAGGGTTAGGGGAAACAGTATTTGTGTGAGAATTATTGGAATATTAGCTTACAGATCAAGTAGTGTCCCAAAGACATTCTTTATAAAGAACATTCACGTTTCAAGTATAGCTGCTTTAAAATGTCTTTTCTCTTCCTTCTGTGTTAGTTCTATCTTTAAAATTGCTAGAAATATGTTAAAAACAAAACGGGTAAAACAAACTGTATTATAATTGTCCATGCATGTATCAGTAAACTAAAAATATCCTGTCTCTTAATACTAATAATAATGTCTTAATTTTGGTAAATCCCATAAGCTTGATTAATTTTTTTGTTGCTGTTGTTTACTCAATATTTTTAAATATACATGTTGGTAATCTCTTGGGTTTCTTTTCCTTTTGAGAAATCTAAATATACTTGATTTTTCTCTATGATCAACTCTTCTGTTATTCTTAAACCTTTGCTGCTCTAAGAGATATGTATATGCTTCAAGAAATGTGTGTGTGTGTGTGTTTGTGTGTGTGTGAGAGAGAGAGACAGAGAGGGAGAGAGAGAGAGAGAGACATTCGGGGGTAAATAAATAAGAAATGAAAATGAATATTTATAATTACAAGAATAGTAAATGATGGCAAAATTTGAATATGTAACCAACATATAATTTATATTCATTTCATCTGAACTCTTTCCTAAAGAAAGTACCAGAACCTCCCCAAATATCAATGCATTTCTGGCTTGAGAATCCATCCAGCAGTAGCATCTAGTGGACAGCTGGACCCGTCATATCTCAGTGCCTGGCTGGCTCAGAAAAGCAAGTGCCTCCAAGGGATGTAAAACTCCACTGTGACTTATGCAAAGCTGAAATTTTAGCCATGAATTTCTGGCTGGACTTTTCCTTACTGGATAGCTGCATATTTTCTTATCTCCATGAATAAATCATTTCTCAAGGTCAGAATTCTGTGATTTTGCCATTACTTCCTCAAGTCACTCTGAAAAGTAAACCCGGAGAGCAAAGAAGAAAACCACCACTACACTGTTGTCTAAAAACAGGTGAACTGGAATCTGGGGAAATGCTAATGTGGTTTCTCCAAGGATAATTGTACCTGAATTTAGAACAACATGGGGTTGAATTGCAATTCTTCCTGACACTTACTAGCCTTAGAAATTTGGGCACTATTCAAATTTTTAAACCTTCACATTTGATTCTTTGAAATTGGGATAGTAATTCATACTTGAAAGGACTATTTTATGAGGATTAACTGAAATGTCCCAGGTGACAAGACCTAACACTGAACCTTAGATGTTATTTCTTTGGGAAGTTCTTCCTGACATCTCTGTTCCATGCCCTTAGACAAGTTTAATGGAACTCTCTTAAAGATTGCATTGTCCCCAGCACATTAACTATCTTGCTTTATTAACCCACACTGTAAAACTGCTTGTTTAAACCATTTATTGACACTGCTAAACTATAAAGGACCCTGGTTGACTTATTCATTGTGAGGCCCAGAAATGAGTGTAGTATCTGTCACGTAGTGCTTTGAACAACAACAAAATTGTGTGTGTGTGTGTGTGTGTGTGTGTTGAATACTATGAGAACCCTAAATAAAATACTGTGTGAATGGTGCATAGAAAAGGAGAAGTCAGAAACTGCCAGAAACAGGAATGGGGTGGGAATAGGTCAGGGAATAAGGTCAGGGCGTAGTACTAGAGTAGCACGGACATTCACGTTACTCCTGTTGTACTTTAATTCCTTTGCTCCTGGTTATCCTAAATTGAAACACACATAGAAATATCTGGATTTTCTCTATGGTTCAAAATGGAATATATCATTTGGAACAAATGGGCATGCCCACTGTCTACAGAGTTTACTGCTTGTCCATTCTATCACAAAAATAAGAGTAATACAAAAGTTTAGCTTTCATGCACTGAAAGCAGAAATGCCATTTGTCTCAGCAAAACAGATGGAAGCCACTCATACGGTGATATTTTCTTCCCTAAATTTCTGGAGCATGTGAGAAAAACTCAGGGGCCAGGTTGAATAAAAACCTGGGTGAGAAGTGGTCATAAAGAAAATGTACTTAATAAATGAACAAATATTTTGTCTCAACATGGGAAGTCCTTACTCATTTGGTTTTCATTTGATCAGAATACGACATTTTTAATTATTATCCTTACAAATACAAAAAATAGGTTTTTAAATTTTTATTTGATGATCTACAAACATATTCTTGGTTAAATATTATTATTGTTTATGTCATTTAGTTCACGGTTTCTAGTTTGAGACAGTAAGTCTTCCATTTCTTAGCAAAATATAACGATGTCATTCACTATCCTTAAATTTATCTGTATTTTCTTGCTGAACACGCTAGTAATTGCTTTTTTTTTAAAGATTTTATTTATTTATCTGACAGAGAGAGAGACAGCCAGCCAGAGAGGGAACACAAGCAGGGGGAGTGGGAGAGGAAGAAGCAGGCTCCCAGCAGAGCAGGGAGCCCGATGCAGTGCTCAATCCCAGGACCCTGGGATCATGCCCTGAGCCGAAGGCAGACGCTTAACGACTGAGTCACCCAGGTGCCCCTAGTAATTGCTTTTAGTGTAATTTGTAGTTAACATAATATGTATTTGGGGAACATCATTATGCATAATAAATGTATGACAATAATAAATTAGAGAAAGAAAAGAACGGACATTGAGTGCTTTTTAAAAATAGAAATATAAATTTAAGTGCCCCTTAACATTTTAAGGGTTACTACACTTGAAATTCTTTGTATTTCAAATATTTTCACCCTCAAAGACTCTGTTTAACTCTTGAACTGGTTTCTTATGTAAGAATCTCCTTACCTTTATTCTATGATTCTATGGCTATCTTAGCCATTAATCTCTTACATGAAGCTGTCAAAACCTTTTATGAAAATCGGAGTATACTGTGTCCACTTTTCTTATCTTTCAGACTGCCTTATTTTCAAGCAGCCCAGCAAGTTAGTTAAGCACAAACTGCCTTGTAAAAATCATGTTTGAAATACAGCCACACTTTCCTCAGCTTTTATTCTGTTACCAATATTTCACAATTGTCTTTGCAATCGATACTGAGCACATGGGGCTATTGTTTCCTGGCTTGCTTGTCTCCTGAGCTCCTTAATCTATGACTGTCTTTTGAATCAAAGGAACTTCATATATGTCAGACTGTATGTGCACACACATCTTTTTCTCTCTCTCTAATTGGTCTCTAATAATGAGCCCTTGAAAGAAGCTATCGTATTTTTCTCTTTGCTTTCTGTAAAGCATCAGTTTATCATATGCATGTTTTCAGGGTTTCAAATCAGCACCAAGCAGTTCTTTAAAGACCTACTTTATTTTTCAAAAGAATTTTTTTTCTTTTTACAAAAGAAAAAAGATTATTTATAAAATAAATACAGTACTTTATGGAGACCTAATAGATTTTAAAGTGATATCCTATTAAGTCATAAGTAAATGAATGTATTAATTTTCCTTTGAAACATACATTGGTCCAATAATTAAACGAAACCATTTTTGACAAAGTATACTTTTGATTTTGCTAAACCACAAATTTTCTTATAAATAATGGGAAAAATTTGTCTTTCATTTTCAGTAATGGTTGAAAGTCACCACTACCTAACAAATGCTCAGTGACCCTTGTGAAATGAGTTAGTCATCCCAATTAGCTATTTATAGGCAGGCAACTATAGTAAGCAAATCACCAATAGTACTACTAATTAAATTCCACTTTGTATTTAAATACAGAAAATAAGGTGAGTCTCAGATATACCTTATTTTCTCTATTTGTCTAATCTTATTGGGAAATAACCACACTTCAAAATTAATTCAAGATTGCTATTTTGAGGCAGAGCCTGAGTCAATTCCCATTTCAACTCCCTTAACAAATTTTCTTATAAATTCTGTCTATGCAAGTAAATGAGAAAATTAGAAGACAAATAAAAGGAATATTTCCTTGCTTTCAATAAGTTTACAATAAAGAATGGAGGATATGCAAAATATTTACAGTATGAGAGATGGGACAGAAGTACCACAATAAATTCAATGGTTTATAGAATTTCAAGAAGGGACAGATTGCTCTCACTACAATAAATTAATTAGGGAAACTACCTAGAAGATCAGGATGCAAGATGGCTTTTTATAGAAAGGAATCATTTAGAAAGTTAGAAAGGGGAAAGATAAGAGCTGTCAACAGAACAGTCCTCAACAGATGAGAACAACAGAAGCACAGGTAAAGAGTAGAAAATAGGGAGTGAGGTTATTATAATCTGATGTGACTGAATAGGAGTATAAGAGACAAGTGGGGAATAAGTTTCCAAAATTCACCTGGAGGTGAATGACAGGTGACTCCAAATACCAACCTACAGATTTTGGAACAATTTCTATCGGCAATAAAGATGTTTTCGAGTAGATAAGGGATATTCTTGAAAAAGAAGTGTTTTGTTTGTTTTTTAGTATAGCCTATGAACTGGATAATAAGCTAAGTGATTTCACATATCCTATGTTATGTAATTTTCAAAATGGCCTTCTGAAATACATATTATTATCTCCTGGGTATACTGAAAAAATGCAAGCTCCATAGCTATTAACAATTTTCCCAAGATAGGAGAATCAGAAAACAGCAGTACGTTAAATGCTTCCTTTATTCATTTGTCCATTCATCCGCACAATTATTACTTTCACCAAGAAGTTACTGAGCGTATTTGTTTCCAGTATTGCACTGTTGACTAGGAATGCGAATTAAACATATATGGTCCCAAAAGTTCCAAGAATTCCCAGAATACTAAGGAGATATATGGGTAAACAGATCATAAAGATATACTGTGATAGGTAGTATAATGTAGGTAGGTAAAAAGCTTAAGGAGAGGGTAAAAGAGGGAACGTATTAAGTCTTCCTGTGCAGTCTTGTGCTGAAATGAAAATTCTTAAAAACAGAATATACAGTTAGAAGCTATTATCTTAGCCAGAACTTATGACAGACTAGACTGGTTTGTTAATAGAGAAAATTAAAAGAATATAGATGAGAGAGTCATGGTCAAGTTGGAATTGTTATCTTTATTTATTTATTTTTTTTAAAAGATTTTATTTATTTATTTGACAGAGATAGAGACAGCCAGCGAGAGCGGGAACACAAGCAGGGGGAGTGGGAGAGGAAGAAGCAGGCTCATAGCAGAGGAGCCTGATGTGGGGCTCGATCCTATAACGCCGGGATCACGCCCTGAGCTGAAGGCAGACGCTTAACCGCTGTGCCACCCAGGCTCCCCGGAATTGTTATCTTTAAAGAGATGAAGGGTTTAGTATAAAATCAGAGGGAGTAGGTGGCATTATTTTTAATTGTTTGAACTTAGATATCTGCAAAAATACAAGTACTATTTAAATCCAGTGAAATTGGAAAGAGGACCTGCTTTAAGGGTGGAGATAATAAGTACTTTCTTTTTAACATATTGCATTTGAGTTTCGGGTAGCATCATCAGGAGAAGGTGGTCAGCAACTCAGTATAAATGCAGCCATTAGGAAAAAGACATACTTAGAAATCATTCATAGTAGAATTAAGTGTGGTCATGCTATAGGATATTATGAATAAAGAGTCTGAAGTACAGAAATTTGGATATCCTGCATATCCGTCATATGTTGAGGAAAGTAGGGGAAAAAAAAAAACGCCTATTTTAACATGAAAGCCAAAGAAAGGTTTTAACAAAAAGGGGTATTCCCAAGTGTCTAACACTACGTAAGAGTCAGACAAGGGCTGAAAACATGCCATCAACTAGATTATTTTTCAGTGACGTCATAGAGAACAGCCTGAGTGGAGTGGTGATAATACAAGGAAGGAAGCGTTTTAAGACGTTTATTGGAGAGACTGAGGACCAACAGAAACTACAGTTTCATCAGTGCTCAATCATACTCTTTTTATAAGAGCTAGATTTATGTAAAAATAAAGCTTTCAGTAGCTTTCTCAATCTTCCTGTTTTTTAATCTCAGTGCATTTAATGTCCCTAAGTATTCTTCCTAGCTTACTACTTATATATAACAGGCTTTAATTAGAGATAAAACTGACCAATTGGATCATCTTGTACATCCCTGACCTATAGCCTTTGAAACTATAAATCACAAATTCTCTATCTGGTCATTGCTGAATTGGCAATCATCATTTAATTGCCAACAATTTGGTTTTAAAAACTGAATTCAAAGTCCGTCTTCAGCCAATATTTTTGTACTAAAGTTTCTTTATAGTCTAATCAATATTTTTGTCCACACAATAATATAATTACTAGATCCTTTATTTCCATCTCATTTAACTTATTTGGATAATTTTAAATGTATGAATTCAGAACAGCATCTGACACCCTTATTACACACTGAGAACCTAGAAAATAAAACTGCTTAGATTGTTTATTTTCTTCTCACCATTACATTTTCAATTAGTGTATGTGGAGGGGTATTTTTTTTTTAAAGATTTATTTATTTATTTGAAAGAGAGAGTGTGTGAGAGGGGGAGGGTAAGAGGGAGAGGGAGAAAAAGAGAATCCCAAGCAGACTCTCCAGTGGGGCTCAATCTCACCACCCTGTGAATGCGACCGGAGCTGAAATCAAGAGTTGGATGCTTACAAGACTGAGCCACCCAGGCATTCCTGGAGGGTTGTTTGTAATCTTTAAACATGTATGTCCTTGCTTCTTGTTGATATCAAAAATGACTACCTTATAGCCAGTTATATTTAGATAGCAAAGTCAAACAAAGGAAGAGAGAAATTACTTTAAGGAAAAGGACTTTCAGATAAATTGATTTGCTGTATACTGATTAACATGTATCCAACTTCTTTCTCTACTTTCTGCAAGACTGTGCACCACAGTTCATAAATTTAGGCTTTGAAAATCTGAATGACAGTATTTTAAATTTAGTTGGATATAAACCTAAATAAAATAGAAGACTCTTTAAAAAATCTTGCTGACCTAAGCAATTATCAGGATAATCATCTATTATCATAGATAATACCTCAGAATTAAATGAACATTAAATTGAGGATGAGGGAAGTGTTGGAATAATCATAGTTATTTTCAATAATCCATGCTTTTCTAATTTCCAAAAAGAAATGAGAGGAATTAAGATCTTAAAAACAAAAATTCATATAAGCACATTGTTGAAATTACAAAGTTCAATCATACAATGAATCCTAATAAAAACTATTGCAGTCTTGTAGCTGTGAACCACACATTGTAAACGATCAAATAATGATTACCATCATTTCATCATTAATGATATACTACACACTAACCAAATATGCAAAAGTACTTTATAAAATTGCTGCTGCTGCTATATTTTACTGGAAAATGAGATGAATCACAAGGAAATGAATAGACCAAAACTACAAACTAGGAACAGTTAGAACTGGGTTTTGAACTCAAGGATCCAACTGAATCCAAATTCCTGGCCCTTTCTACCATATTCTCCAGACTATTACAAAACTAGTTTACTCATATACCACTGAGCAACCCTTTTTTATCCTGGAATGTTAGAATTATGTAAATGAGTCCAGGAAATAAATAATATTTTTAAGTAAGCCATGGTCAGATCTTACATGGGCCTAATGACACGTTTAGTAACTGAACAGGGAAGCAAATGATATCGTATAGAAAGTAATTCTTTTACATGGTAGGGGATAAATTCTTGAATGCTAATATTCTTCCTTTCCTAGCCTACAGATATAAAAGGCAATGAACTCGGGGCTCTGGGATCCTCTGACACAATAGATTGCAAATTCCCTGAAGGCAGCTTTGACCACCAAAGGTCAAGAAGGCCTCCTTGTCGAAGAAAGAAAGAAATAGCTAGCAGAATGCCTCTATTCACAGTATCACTCAGACACACTTATGTCTTACATAAAGTTGTTTGCTCACTTGTTGGTACTCCAGGGACCATGAATGAAGTTCAAGTCCTAATACTCCTTGGTGAACAGTACAAGCCATTCATCATTTGCTTTAGATCAGTCTTCTGCTTTAGCATTAAATGAGGAAATTCCATTAATTTGTACTTTTGCATGTACTTTTCCCAAGAGTTTACCATTGGGAATTACTAGGGCAATGTTTGTAACTAAACCTCAGTTATAGGTCAGCAGTGGCATGGGTCATGATACACATCTTTGATGTTAGTCCTGTTTGTGCTTTTGTGCCTGAGAGCATGACATGTAGTTTCCACAGAACCTTCAGCCTGTGGAAATTAAACCTAACTGAACCTAACTGGTTCAGTTAACCAGTTAACTATGCTGTTGTTGAGCAAAGAATGGGCTTATAAACAAATCACATTTCAGTGTGGAGGCTTCTGTTCACACATTGTGTATAGAGAACATTTGCTCTGATTTAAAAATGAAGAGGTGCTGAAGACAGCATTAAAATGGGCAAATTCAATTTCTATTCATTTGTGCTTACCAAGAAATCAGGTGTAGAATGTAAGTGAATATTTTAAGAAGTCAGAGCTAATATTGAGTAGTTTGGGCCACCAAACAATACTGTAGCAAAGTGATTTTTTTTTTTTCTGATTTACTTCAATAACGAACGTATCTCCAATAACCTAAACTTGATTACCAGCTCCTTAAGTACAAGGATATTTTTGCTGCCAATATACATTCACAGAGCCTAGCACGGTGTCTGACACCTACCAAGGGCTCGACAATTATTGATTGAATAAATTATTAATTGAATAAGTCATCTTTCAGAATTACAATGAATAATCTAAATCACAAATATATCCAAGTTCATTAAAGGGGATTAAAAAACACATCAACCCAAGAAATAATGATGTCATATCCTCTTACAGAACTAAATTCTCACCTTTCACTTTGCTCTCTGAAATACATTTATTGCTAAAGCTGCAGGTATTATGGGGGAAGGAGAACTCTTTCCATACATGGGAAAAAGAATGAGAAATAAGTAACCTGACCCTTGATTAGTAAAAATTTATTATTAAAGTCAAAGCGAGGGGCGCCTGGGTGGCACAGCGGTTCAGCGTCTGCCTTCGGCTCAGGGCGTGATCCCGGCGTTCTGGGATCGAGCCCCACGTCAGGCTCCTCCGCGATGAGCCTGCTTCTTCCTCTCCCACTCCCCCTGCTTGTGTTCCCTCTCTCGCTGGCTGTCTCTCTCTCTGTCAAATAAATAAATAAAATCTTTTTTAAAAAATAAATAAATAAAGTCAAAGTGAGAAATGAAAATCAATGTTTTTAACACTGATACTTTAAAAGCTATGCAACGTTTGTGATTTTTTTTTGTCAATACATTTCAGTCATATCAGCAGGGAATATTCCTATTTTCCTTTCTGTGAATTTTAATGGTCATGTAAGTATACTTGGTCTAAATTCTGACTGCAGAGCATGTGGGATTCTTGGTAACACAACCTAGTATAAAGGGCTTGAAAATAGAATCTGAAGACCCGGACTCCCGTTTTTATTCTGCTAACAACTAACTGACTATTATTTGGGACCTTGTCTTTGCAGTCCAAAGTTGCCTTATCTATGAAGTCAGATCAGTATTTTTCAAAGTGGGTTCCATGGAACTATTTCCTTGGGATGTTAACATACGTATCTTTGAAATAAAGTCCCATATACATATAAATGAATTAAAATAATCAGGTTTCCTTACTGCAAGAATTCTCAGAACATTTAGTATATTAATTTTCATGAAGACTCTCCAAGAAAGAGAGATAATACACAGGTATCCCCAAGCTGATTTGTCTCTAAACACCATGTCCAAGATTAATCTTACAGAATTAATATTCCACAGAAAGAAAAAAAGGATGACAAACTGAAAACCATGCCTATATCACAGTGAGTATTTCAGTGAACTTCACTTTGTTCACTTTAGTTCATTTACAAACTTGGTCTATAGAGCAGAAAACTAAATGCCAACAATACTATGATTAAATTCAAGGGTAGCATGATATCATGCATTTGCTCTGCTTGGGTTATCTGAAGCTCTAAAATCTAGTTTTATAAGCACTAAAATTACATCAAACCAATCCTAGGCAGAAAATTAGTTCACTTTGTATAAAAATGAATTGAACTAAATAGATAGATAATTGGTATTTTTATGAATAAATACAAATCAATAGTGATTCATGAATAGTAAATATAAAAATGTTAAAATGTATAGCAAGAAAATGCTTAAGTTTCTGTAGCTGAGAAGATAAAAGCGTTGCTAATTTCTTTCTAAAACATTATTTTTGTATGTGACCAAACTATTTCTCAGTAATCACTCTTCAATAATCATATTAAAGTGTCATTTGGGTTTTGGAATCAATTCAACATATCTGTCCATCTCATTGGTATTTTAAAATTGTTTAACATAGACCAAATGTCCAGATGAATAAAAACTTATTGCTGGCAAATCAATAAACGTAAAAAATATATGTAATTCACTCTATCAAGTGCAAGGGATACTCAGTGAACAAGACAAAATTTGCTGCCATCAGAGAACTTACAGAATAACCTTACCACCTTACCACCATTCTACCTACTTTTATTTAATTAATTGTTCTCAAATTCTACTTTGATTATGCAATTTTCTGCTTAATACCATCAAATAACTCTTAATTGCCCACAGAATTAAGTCCAAGGACATTATCCTGGAATCAAAGATATTTTATAATATGACCTCTATCTACTTTCCAGCCATTTCTCCCATAACCTTGAAACATGACCACGGTGTAATAGGCACCTCGGTTCCTTTTTTCTTTCACAAATAATTTTATTACACTAAGCCATGAATGATAAATTTGTCTGAAAATGTCCTCATTGTATTTCCCACATTGTAGAAGCTCATCCGTCCTTTAATGTCCATTGTAAATTCCCTCTTTGAAGTTCTCCTTTCTTATTATCCCACATGAATAGGGTTTTCACTAAAGTGTGTACAATTAACGTAGGTCATGAAGGACCTTTTTAAATTTTTTCTATTTGTTCCCACCTCCAGAGCAGAACTATAGCATTTTCATGACAAAAGTGTAAGGTTCAATTTAATGCCTCTAGACCTCCCTTTCTCCTACATTCCCCCTTAGACATCCCTTCCCTTAGCATCCATATCTTTTTATTTTTCTAACCCCTTTCCCAAAGTAGGAAAGAACATATTTCAAAATGTGTATCTATTCATATCAATTTTGCCTTAATCAGACATTTACATGTTTAAACCTAATTTATAACTGAAAAATTAAATTTTTGTCTCTCCATAAAAGAATCTAGATTAAAAACTATGAAATAAAGGAGATCAAGAAAGACTAAGAGGAGACTTTCTCATGGTCCAAGGAATCATACTATTCCTAAGATTGACTCTGAATATAATACTGATTTATCATGTTCAAAATTTTGATGAGTAGAATACTTATTTAGTATACAGTAAGAGTACTTACCTCTTCGTTTTCATGTTGTCCTCTATATGAAATCTTCCCTAACTCCTCCCAGACAGAATTAAACTAATCTTTTAGTGATATTATCTCAGTATTTTTGTTTATACCATTAAAATTTAACTCATTATACCAATGAAAAAGGACACTCAAAGGACCGATAACTTATTTCCCCACTGTAAGTGATCTAATTCACTTTCACTGTTCATCACTTTTATAACATGATGATTCCCAAATCTAAAACTAGCCAAGATCTCTCTCCTGAATTCCAGAACTTTAGAGCCAAGCATCTACATCTCAAACTGAATTGTTTAAAATTGAACTAATCATTCTTTCATATGCCATATCTCTTCCTATTTTCACTATTTTTGCAAAATGGTACCACCATCCACTTAGTTAAATAATACTTTCTTCCTCCCCCCTCTCCTCAGTACACACCAAAATAAATTACAAACTTCAGTCAATGTAAACTTTTAAAATATGTCCTTTCCCAACAATATTTCCTTTGATAATGCTCCTTACTGGTTGGAGAAATGTGTTAGGTAAGTTCTTTTACAAATATGCATGGTAAAGTATTTTCAGTACAATATTCATTTTTGGATCTGCTAGATACAGTTTTCCGTGTCTTTGGAATCTATTGGGGTATATATAAACTTAAGCAACTATTTAATTTTGTCATCCTCTTAACATACACGTTTCCTAATAGTTTAATTGAGGATAGTTATATCTCATATCTATTTCTTCATACTAATTTTTATTATAATTATTTTCATAACAAAAGTCCATCAAACCACCTAATACTTACTATTTTTACTGACACTTTGCAAACTGAAAACCTTTACACATATGAGAACATTTTTTCTCAACGTGTTCTGCAGACAATTTTGATAAATAATGTAAGAGAACCCCAAAACAGGGCATCATCAAAAGCCAAAAGTTCAGTACAGATTATATTACATTATATATTTTCTCTACCAGTTGTGCTAAAAACTGTACATCATAGAAGTGATAACAATGTAAATTCACACAGACATTCCTTTGTTACCAACTCTCAAATTAATAACTTTCATAGGTAAGCACTCTGAAAGGTATCAACAGATGGCATTAGGCTTCATGTATGGTACCCTTTTAGATGAACAGAATGGACTTTAAACTATTTTTCATGCATAGTCTATGGGTATTTTTATGCTTATATAGATGTTAAAAAATCTCACAGATCTTGTTTAATCAAATTAACTCAGTGACATTTACTGACCACCTCCTATGTAAAAGATACTGTGTTTGCCCTAAGAAACTTCTTTTGGACTTGGTTCTTGAATAAAAATATTCTTCTAATTGTCCTATTGTAAACAATATTACTAGTTTCTTTGTACCTTTTTTTTTTACATTTTATGTTCAAAGTTAGAAGAAAGCATTTGTTAATAAAGTCGGTCCTTTAAAGAAAGGTTTATTGCCACACAAATTTGAATCTGATAAAAAGCAACTACATATAATTTTATAGGGATTTTATACCGAACAGAAAATTATCACAGCACAAAATGAAAATGTTAGTTTCCTTTATTTCCTATTAAAGTTGGATTTTTAATGGCCAGAGCAGATTCTCAAATTAATTATTTTACTGTTATTAGGCTTTCAATTCTTGTATCCACCCTAAGCTCTGTCCAACATTCCCATGAACATTAGTGGCTCATTAGGAGGCTACGAGTTAATCCCCAGGGCTAAACATTTGTTCCATCATTAAGGTCTGCTTTTCCCAGACTTAGATATAAGCAGAAATCTAATTTTGGTTAATTTTATTGCCTAGGTCATAGTAGTAAATTCAACTCAGTCTGGAAACAGCTCTTATAAAATTACCTTTTATTAAAATGAACTATATGTTTTGTAGAAATGCAAAAATGTCCCCATTGAGGCAAAATTCCTTAAATGCCAGAATACAAAATAAAATTATGCTTATTTTCCTCAGGCATCATTTAGTATACTATTAACTCCATGGCTTGTATAATCTGATGACTCCTAACTTTTCCATAAACAAATTACAATAATGCCCAAATATCAGACTTTTGTCAAACATACACAGGGGAGGATTTTATCATATTCTCATATTGCCTAAGCAATTCCCTGATCATACTTTAGGCTCACTAAGAAGCATCACTCATGTATTACTACAGACTGAATGCTGCCATCTCCCTAAAATTCCTATGTTGAAACCTAATCCCCCAGTGTTATGGCATTAGATGAAGGAGGAAGATTGGGAGGTAGAATGAATGCCCTCCGAAAAGAGTCCCTAGAGAGCTCACTCACCCCTTCTGCCATTGAAGACACAGCAAAAGACAATTGTCTATGGACCAGGAAGTAGGTCCTTATCAAACACCAAATCTGCCAGTGCCTTGATCTTGGACCTCCCAACCTCCAGCACTATGAAAAATTACTTTTTATAAGCAACCCAATCTAAGGCATTTTTGTTACAGCAGTCCAATGGCTAAGATACTTACTAAGTCCACAATGTGTGCTGAACTTTAGTTATAGGTGAGCAGATGGCTACGCTCAAATCCAATAAGTATTCATTAGTTAGTACTTTCATCCCCAACATTCATGTATGATTCTAAGTCAAGCATTTCCCCTTCCCATCTCTTGAGCTAGAATGCTGGAATTAACTATGACACATGTTCTATTAAACATTATTTGTCTCTGGCTTAAAAGCAGAATTACAAACTGAAATTCTACATTTATAGATGACACTAATTTTGTTCCCTGTGTAAAATGCCAAGCAGATAAGGGTTAAATAAGAGGCATTCTTGTGAGAAGTAATTTTGGAGGTTGTCATTGTGAGATGCAGCCCCTGGCACTGCCACTTACTATTTCTAGTCACTTAACCTCCCAGAACATCAGGTTTTCTCAGCCATAAAATTAAGATTACAAATTCACCAACCATACAGGTGGTAGTGAGGATTAAATTAGGTGATATATTGGGTATAAAAATCATTAAGGCATGTGAAGCATGATGGAAAGAGTCATGGGAATTAAGAGGCCAGAGTTCAAGTTCCAGGTCTGTCATTTATTAATTCTGTCATCTTGAGCATCTCTCCTTATTTCTCAATCCTTTACTCTATACTTCTGCAAAAATCTCAACATTAACAACAAGCTTTAGAGCTTATGACTGAATGAGATGATGTCTATAAAAATACTTGGTAAACTGTAAAGAACATTGCAAAGATATTATCTTTAATAAGTGAAATGTGGCTAAGTACAGAGATGTGGAGTCAAACAGACCCAGTCTGGAATCCCATTTTGCCACTTATTAGTTTTGTGAGCTGGGAAAGTGACATAACTTCTCTGAGCTCTGATTTTTTTTTTTCACTTGTAAAACTGGAATAATAAACCTGACATCAATTTTCATAAGAATTAATGAAATAATCTTAAATTGGGGAGCAATATCTAAATATGCTACTTTTATTAATATCCATGTTCTTATTATTCTTAAGAAATTCTTGGTGGGCGCCTGGGTGGCACATGGGGCGCCTGGGTGGTGCAGTCATTAAGCGTCTGCCTTAGGCTCAGGGCATGATCCCGGCGTTATGGGATCGAGCCCCTCATCAGGCTCCTCCGCTGGGAGCCTGCTTCTTCCTCTCCCACTCCCCCTGCTTGTGTTCCCTCTCTTGCTGGCTGTCTCTCTCTCTGTCAAATAAATAAAATCTTAAAAAAAAAAAAGAAAAGAAATTCTTGGAAATGGGAGGAAATGACAAACTTGACAGTAGGCAAGTATAAAGTTATGTTTAAAAAAAAAGTATAAAGTCTATGTTTTCATGAAAAAAAAAATCCAATACAATCTTAAAAAGTGATGAATGCCAAAATGTCAGATAAGACAGAAGGAAAGGATCTATTACTACAACCTATTTCCTGAAGACAACAGTCCAATGTTCTCTTCTCAACAGTAAAGGGCTGTAAAGGTCAATACAATCGTGGGCATCATTTAAAAGGTTATTGGAAACAAATCAGAAAACATGATTTCTTTTTGGTTTTACACAGATATGTCAGGGGCTGATGGTAAAAGGAAGTGTATAATTATTGTGACAAAATCCACAGCATTTGCTTTTACATTTAAATCATTTAAAATCATTTAAAATGATTTCTTCCCTTTTTAAACTACCATTTTAGTTGCTCTCAAGTAAAATGAACAAGGAATGAACATTTATAAAGGAAATTAAACCCTCTTGATCTAGCATGGTCAGTGGTCAGATTGTATAAGTGGGGAATTAGCCTGCAATCACTGGTATAATGATATCACTTTATAATGAAAATCTGCCCTAGTTGGCTCTATTCAATATACTTAAAAATCCTTTACAAATCAAGATGCACCTATCTCCTGGATAATGATATGTTAAAGCATATCTCATTATTGCATTTACAAATGCTAATTTAGAAGAATAAAAAATGTCTCCTATTGATTTCCCTCACACAATACACTGTTAAAAAATCTTGGACTTTTATTCTATTCCTTCTAAATTTCCCAAGTATTTTTCTGTAAGTATACTTTTTGTTTTCCTTATTCTCATTCCTTCCCCCCTCCAAAAACACCCTGAATCATGTAAGTGACAGTTGTTCTCAACCATAGACAGACATCAGAATCATTTCTGTAGCATTTTAAACACAAGAACAAAAATATAATATCCTTTTGTTTTTAAAAACAGTGCATGTCCAGGTGCCTGGGTGGCTCCATTGGTTAAATGTCTGCCTTCAGCTCAGGTCATGATTCCAGGGTATTGGGATCAAGTCCCTGCACTGGGTTCCCTGCTTAGTGGGGAGCCTGCTTCTCCTTTTCCCTCTGCCTCCCACTTCCCCTGCTTGTGTGTTCTCTGTCTCTAATAAATAAATAAAATCTTAAGAATAAAAACAATGAATGCCCATGATTTTAAAAAAAATCATACAGAAATAGTTATTCCTTATTCCAAAACCCCCAGTATCAGTACCCCAAGTTATTCTTAGCTATTTATTGCATGTTTTTCCAGAAATTATATAAGCAAGAATATTTTTCTATACCTATATCTATTTACAAATTTCTGTCAACATAAGTAAGATCATCCTATACATAACATACTATGATTTGCGATAGCCTTTGTATGCTAACAGTGTGGGTACAGTTAAAGCATAAATTCATATAAGTGGAATTACTAAGTCAAAGGCTATGTGCATCTTTAATTTTGCCAAACTGCCTTCTCAAATGTTGTCTTTGTTAATACTCCCACCATCCCAGTGTTGGTGGAAATATTTTATATATGTGTTGGGAATATTTTATATGTATCTATTGTGTATATATATAATATATATTACAAATATTGATACTAAAAATATAAATATATAAAATGTAGAGAGAAAGGCTGTATTGTAAACCAATATAATTAGAGCTTCTGTGACTGGGTCTGGAGATACAATTTTTTTTTTTTCTGAAAACCTCCCAAAGATAATCCTATTTATTAAGAATATTTAATAATCACTTCTTTTTTGAATCATACTAGATTTGTTACACAAACATTATTTGTGGAAATTTATTACCAGAATTTGTGACGCAGTAAGTATGGATTGAATCCACAAAACAATATAATGTAAACCTCTCTGGTTCTATACAGCTGTGTTGTTCAGGACTGATGGTTCCACATTACATCAGATTCCTTCCTACACGCAGATTCATTAAACATCAACACGATAAGGGGTAGCATTCTATTATTCTCTCCTTAAAATATACCTTGAATTGGAAGTTCAAGTTGTGCAAAGGTTACCCCTGAAAAATTTTAAATATGATCAATCATAATGTCATTACCAATTCTACTTCAATATGTTTGGCAGACTGTATTTTCCAAAAAAGGTCAAAACAGCTTGCAGCCCTCACCGTCTTCTGCATCAAGAACTTGCCACTTCTTGATTGAACCATGGAGTCCACGTTCCCTTATCTTAAATCTTGGCTAGCCTTAGTGACTAGCCTCTAACCAATAGAATGTGGTGAAAATGGTGAGACAAGAAATCTGAGCCTAGATCAAAGAAAGCCATATGGATTCTCCTTTGTTCTTTTATAATGCTCACTTTCCAAATTATTTCTCTTAGGCTTTTTTTTTTTTTTTAAACCCAGTTGTCAGGGGAAGATAATGTATAGATGATCTTAATCAACAGTCCTAGCCGAGCTCAGCCTTTGAATCCTACTAACCGAGGTACCAGATATGAGAGGCCTCCAGATAATTCTAGCTTCCAGTCATTCAAGTCACCACAAGCCATTAAATTCTTCCCAGTTGAGGCCTCAGACATTTCTGAACAGACATAAGCCAACCTCATTATGCCTTGCCTGAATTCACAATCCACAGACTCTTTTGGCAAAATAAAATGGCTGCTATTTCATGCCACTATGTTTGGGTGGTTTGTAATGCAGTAACTGATGGCTACATCACTGAAAGACGGTTTTATATTTGTAAAAATAAGAAATGATATTTATCTATTGCATTTACACATAATTCCAAGAAAACGAAATATTCTATAAAGTGTGTTCAGTAGTTGGGAGTTTATGAAAGAGGGTTCAATTTGAGGAAATACCGGACGTAGTGGACATTGTTAGTTGTCCACCCAACAGCCATAGATGGTGATCAATAACTGGTATAAAGCAAGCATGGTAATTCTATTCTTTTGCTAGTTATTTAACAGTAGACTTGTATCTAAGTTCTGGCCAATAAAATCAGACTCAGACCCAAAGGAGAAGTTCTGGTAAATACTTTCTGTCCCTGATAAAATAATCAAGGGTCACACAGAGAGTTATTTCCCAATGTTCTGATCATCATTGCCTTGTGCTTTTAAAATTTGCATATGAAGACTTGAGGCTTGATGCTGGAGGTACTGGTGGCTATCTTGTGAACAAAAACCTAGGACCAAAGGAATTTTAGAAACTCTGAACTGAAGCATAGGTATAGCATCACTGATCCACTGAAAAAACCTAGAATCACATATTTCCTATCTTAAGCAAGACACTGCATGTCTGTATGATTTAATCAACTTTAGTGAGGTTTTCTGCTGCCTGCAGCTTAATGTATTATAAATGCTTCTCTTTAGACAAAGTTACTCTCCACATAAGGCCACGCAGTCAATTCTTCATAATCTATGATGTGAATATTACTGGACTTGTGTCATGTAGTGGCCTTGATTATGTACATTCTAAATCTTCCATGGGGAATAAAGAATTACAGGGTTTCCAAAACTAATTTAATTATAGAACTGCCCCAACATTTTTTTTGGAGACACATTTTGATCTAAAAATATCCTTTGGGAATGTGCTTTGGAGTCCCTTCCTTAACGTCTAAAGGAATGTCTGATTTCCCTTAAGCTTCTTGACTGATACCTAGGATCTCTGCTTTGACTGGGAGTTGGGTGAGGATCAGCATGATGAACTTTATTTATGCATGGAGAAGTATTAAAGAAAACAGAGGTTGTCCATATATCCATTCTCTCTCGTAACTTGGGACTTTACATCTCATTTCCTATGTTTAATGTAAAGATTCATTTTTGATTAAGAATATATTAACCTTCCAAATAGAATCCAATATAATAAATTAGCATTTAGAAAGCTACATTTGGGACATAAATATTGAACTCAGATCCAAATCACCTGGAAACTGTTTTGAGAGGTTAATTTTTCTCACCCCCATAGACATCAGGTTCATTTGATCCTGATAATACATAAAGAAAAAAAAGCAATATTCATTTAGCATGGTTAGAGAGTAAGAGGTTAGCATCAATGTTTTCCTGAGCTTCTGCAGTATGCATGTGATAAAAATGGCATAAAAAATCTAGGAATACTTACATTACTACATCTGTTGATTCATTTATTAATTGCAAAATATTGATGTAGAATGCTAATAACTATGCCATCAAAAGTTCAATAATTGTCCTCATGCATTCAACTAATATTGGATGTTAGTAGATTCCAGAAACAATGTTACAGTCTCAAATTTAAAAATATGTGTCCAAGCTTTTTTAGTTTAAAAATAATTGTGCCTCATGATTGTTAGTACCTCATCAAAAGTAGATCCCTTTCACTTCATTACAGCAAAACTGCCTCTTCAAATGATGGCTAGTTAACCTGGGAAGCTTACTCACATTAAGGCTTTAAATATTAAGTAACTATCACATGCCCTTTGTCTAAAGAAACCATTTCCTTTCAATATGTGCATGGATGAAAAAAATGCCTTAAGTATTAAAATTTCACACACTATGACAAAAAGGGGAATAAATCCAAGTGTTCCTTCAACCAAACTGAATAGATGGCTACTTAAGGCTGACCATATATATTTGAGCTATATTCTCCTTTTCCTACACCTACTCTGCAAAATTCCTTCAAAAGCTGGTTTTAAAATATGCCTTATACTTGGTTTTCCAAGAGTTTTTGCAAATGATAAACTTCTATTTGTTAGTAACTTATTTAAAAGAATTAAATGGCTTTTTGAAGAGTTGAAGTGCATACAAGATCTCACATACTGAGTTTTCAGTGAAACAAAAGCATCTGCAAATCAACCCCGCCTCAATCACTTCAGCAGACAAGTCAAAAATTCCTGCAGGTGATGACAGCCAATGCAGATGGTAACTTCTCCCCTCTGATTTTCTGCTCTGTGGCAGAGAAGCAGATATTAAAGGAGTTAAAAGCAACATACGGTTTGAGACCATAGAAAAGTAGTCGCTCATATCTAAGGGAAAAAAAATAAGTAGCTTTTAAAATTCTTCATAATATTTAACATGCTCACAACTTGGAAGAAGGGTGCAAATCAATTTTATTATAATTCTATATTCAGTAGGCTAAATTTGGGCTCCACCAGCTGGGTTGTTAATACAGGTCAAGGAATAATTAGCTGCATTTTCAGTTTTAGAAAACCTAAATGAGCTCTGAGTATGTTCAAAGCTAAGAAAAAAAAAAAAAACCAAAGATTTCTTTACTGATGTAATAGGTTCTGACAAAAACATGAGTGCAGAGAGCAGAGGATTATTACACTAGGATGCACTTATGAAAAAATAATGAATGAAGAACTGATATTATACTTGCAAAATTCAAATAAATGCCACAACTCTGTAATAAATGGATTATGACGGTGAGAAGAGTTCATGTTGGGTGTTCCTACTCATAGTGAGCAAACCAGGAAAGAAAACAGAGCAATTCAATTCAACCATCATCCAAAAGCACCGATAATTTTTCTTCAACGGTACTCCCAGACAATGGTGCATATAAATTCTATATCACCACAGCCTTTGTGGGGAGGGAGAAATCGATAAGTTTGAATTTTAAAGAAATGTGATCATATCTTACTACAGAGCCTTTTAATGACATGGATAAGTTGAATAACTGGATATCATCCATTATTATAATTTTTAAATTTAGAGTTTTACCTCAAAGCAAGTTCATCTGCCATCATAAATATACATATAAAACATGAAGTATATCCATATGATCAACAACTCTGGTTTGATAAACTCCAAAAGAGACAAAAAATAAAATACATAAATCCATACATACGTACATCCACAGTATAGTACTAGCCATTATTTCTTCTTCCTTTACATCTTTTTTTTTTTTAAAGATTTTATTTATTTATTCGACAGAGATAGAGACAGCCAGCGAGAGAGGGAACACAAGCAGGGGGAGTGGGAGAGGAAGAAGCAGGCTCATAGCGGAGGAGCCTGATGTGGGGCTCGATCCCGTAACGCCAGGATCACGCCCTGAGCCGAAGGCAGACGCTACCGCTGTGCCACCCAGGCGCCCCTCCTTTACATCTTTTACTTCAAATGTAAATAATCCATAGGTGGCTACATTTCTTCATAAAGCAGATGAAGCAAATATTTGCAGGTACATTATATTATTTTCTTAAAGATCATGTGATGGAAGAGAAGTGGTTGCAAAGGGTTATGCTCAATGATTGTGTGCAATATCCTCTAAATTACATACTAATTTTGTATTTTACTCAAAGATTCATGTGCTGAAGTAGGAAAACATTTTGTAGTAATGTATGTGATTGGCAGCAGAGAAGACTTGAAAAATAGCCAGATTACACATCTTTGTAACTATTAAAAACATTAAGGAAGCCAAGCTAATTTCTCAGATTGTCATGTTTCATTCATTTATTTATTTATTTATTTATTTATTTATTTATTTATTTATTTTAAAGATTTTATTTATTTGAGAGACAGAGAAAGTGAGAGCAAGAGTAGGGTGAAGGGCAGAGGGAGAAGCAGACTCCCCACTGAGTAGGGAGCTCGATTTGGGACTCAGTCCCTCAACCATGACCTGAGCTGAAGGCAGAAGCTTAACTGACTGAACCACCCAGGCACCCCTCAGATTGTTATGTTTTGAACAAGTATGCTTTAAAGGATACCACTTTCACTCTTCAGCCTGCCAACAATCACTTCAACTATCTGCTCTAACAACTCTGCAACTTTTATCAACTTTCCCTTTAGAAACTAAATTTGTATAAGAAAATATACAAGTTGTACTAGGAGAAGGAAACTAGGATGTGTCACTTAGACCTTCCATTTCAGTCCTTCACTGAAACAAAAACTTCTGAAGTGACTCAATCCTCAATTAATGTGTGACAAAACACCCCAATAATATATATGTTAGGTCTGAATGGTAAATAATGGATTCTGAAGTTGATATGAAAAATGAAGAATTTTGAAAAAAGGACACTGGGATATTTGATTTGTGGTGGTCAGTAAATGAGTTAAAGCCATAATACTTTTCTTCTCTATATATGTGTATTTATTTAAATATTTATTGAGTACCTTTTATAGACTCGTTTTAGACATAGGATATACCAATGAACAGAACATATAAAAATCTTATGGAACTGACATTCAGTTCACAAATTCCCAATTTTCATTAGATGTGGAATAATCCTTATTGTGCTTAACAATGCAATTAGGAAGAAAGATTTGCCAAATTTGGCAAAGAAAAAGTTTACCGAGTAAACTGCTAAATAAAGACTGAATATTCTAAATGAATTTTTTTGGAAAGAGTAGGTTGACCCTCTCTAAATCTGATGTATTTTCTAATTAGAAACATCTAGGTTGCATTACACATAAAATTGCACATTAGATCTTCAGATACTCTACATGATGACAATTATTAATATTATTGGCAAGAAATAAATTAATCAGAGGCCCTGTTGTGAGTGGTAATGTTTTTCTCATGGAAAACTGCCTTCTGAGCTGTGTATATCACGTTGTTTCAAAATGGTGCGTTGTGCTGTAGGAAAGGTGGTTTCCTGGTAAAATGCTTTCCATGAATTCTAAATGAGAGCTGCCATGCTCAATGACTGCATCATGCGTCAAATACCTGAGGTGGTATACATACGCTATCATATTCTAACATTTGAAGTTCTTCAGTTGAAATACTGTTACATAGCATTGCCCTGCCTCTGTCACCATGTGATTTTGGTGAATGCATTAGGAAGCACGTGGTTCAGTTTAGGTTTTGTGAATCCCCAGGATGCAGGCAGGGCTATGGGTAAGCAACTATCTCAATTGCCTTTTCAGTCATGACTCTCCTGTCATTAAAATCATTACTTGTCTCCACACTTTTGTCACTGTATTTCAACACTTACCATTGAAGTGGGGCAAATGGAATAAGAAATGTAAGTATTTTATCTGAATTCTTAGAAGATGATTAGGAAGTCCTAGACCCATGAAGAAAGAGCAGGAGTAAATGACAGTACAGACACATTGTTTGATAGTCAATTGCTCACTGGAAACCCAGATGTGTTTCCTTCTTGAGGAGCAGTGTACCAAGAAATCAGAATAAACCTTTTTGGAACAAGATGAAGACACTTAGTCATGAATTACTAGGCAGTTTTCTGCCCCTGCTTTATTCCATGCATAAAGATATTCTGCCTTCACTTTTTCATTCATTACACTCATGTATTCTTTCAACATACTTTTGCGTGTCAGTTACTGAGATACTGAAAATGCAGCTGAGAATATACAGTTGGGCTTTGCTCTCAGAAACTTCCACACCCTTTAACAAGCAATCATAGCAAGGCAAAACAGCTGGTAGGGTAGGTGACTACAGAAGCCCACAGGAGGTTCACCAACCCTACTTCAGGTGATTGGAAGGCACAGCCCAACAGAAATGGCAAAGTGAGACCAGCTGAATAGGCAGAAGCAAAAGGGTGGAAGAAAGTTTTATATGCAGAGAAAACAATGCTGGAGAAAGTTTGGAAGCCAGGATAAGTAGTGTTTAGGAAGGGAGAGGCAGACATGAGCTGAAGAAGGCAGGGGCTAGATCCTAATGGAGCCTAAAAATTACTTCAAGGAATTTGTTTTTTATTCTAAAGATTACAGGGATGCATAAACACATGTTTAAGCAGGGTAACAGCACAATTTTGTTTCAGAAAATTCACTCTCAATTTAAATGATGCTGCTCTGTGACACATGACCTTGGGCATTCTTACATGTAAAAGAGAGAGAACATCACCCAGATATTTGGAATGTTTATTAAATGAAATGTTTTAAGTACAGAACTGGGAACAATCACACATATATAAGGGAACAGACTCTAGAATATGTTTGTATTTGAATACACCCTCCAGTTTCACCACTGAAGTGGAGTAAATAGAGACCCCCCACCCCCAACATACACACAATTCAATTCCACTCAGAACTTCAGAATGTGACCTTATTTCTAAGTAGAGTCTTGGCAGATACAATTAGTTAGGATCATAAGATGAAATCCTCCTGGACTTGGGCGGTGGGGAGCTATATCCAATAACTGGTGTCCTTATAAGGAAAGGAGGGAACACAGAGAAACACATAAGGAAGGACATGTGAAGGAGGAGGTAGAGATTTGAATATGCTGCCACATGCCAAGGAGTGCCTGGGGCCACCAGAAGCTGGAGAGGCAAAGAAGGATTCTTGCCTAGAACCCTCAGAGGTAGCTTGACCCTATCAGCGCTTAGAATTCAGACTTCTAACATCCATAGCTTTAACAGAATAATAAATTTCTGGATTTGTTTGTTTCCAAGAAACCCAGCTTATGGTACTTTGTTATGGCAGCCCTAGAAGATGAATACAACCATGCACTCTTGGTGTGCTTCTGGGTAAGCAGCCCAACTTTCTTGTGCCTCATCTCCTTTGTAAAGTTAGGACAGTAATAATTAGCTTACAGGTTGCTATGTGAATTACATGAGATTATATCTATACAATACTTAAGGCAGTACTTTGCTTGACACAGAGTAAATAATCAATGATAGCTCTTATGACTACTGTGAAAATACTAGATACAAAACAAAATTAAAGTGTTCATAAGATTCAAGATATTTTAATCTGTAAAGCATTATACCCAAGTTAATACTTTGTGATTTTTTTCAATTATCCATTAGTACACTCCATGAGTTTTAATATTAAAATATTTAATTTTATTGTAGAATTACTAAATACATTTGCCAGTCTTTAATCAAAATATGATCATATTCTTTTAAGGGAAAAAATAAAATTTTGTCCTTAAAGTTGCATATTTCATATTTATTGGAATATTGTCAAATGAATTTGTTAAAACTAAGTCTACTTCTTTCCCTAAATGCAGTTCTCCCTTCTTTGTGTAGGAACGGGATTGACCCAATAATCCTACTTTAAGAAGGTACTCACATTTCAATATAATTCTCTTGAGATTGTTTTAAGGAAAATAATAGATTAAATGACAAAAATAAACTATCCATTGCAGTGAAATTTATCATGGAGTGTTGCAACGCCATTATCTGAAAAACAGGCAGTGTAGTAATCACTTGGAGTAGTGCTAGCACATAATTGTATGCTAGTCATAAATTATAGGTGAATGGCAGTTTCAGCTAATGAGTGCCAAATAGCAGTACAGGCACTGTAGTGATTAGAGAAGATGTGGTTATGAATGCATGTATTATAAAGCTTTTCAAATTAGAAATGGCAGGTATATAAATAGACACCAAGCTGGAACACCTACATCTACAAAGTAAAATAGCTAAAAGATATAGGTATTTCACCATCCCACCACCCGTGTGTGTGTGTGTGTGTGCACANTCCGGTGCGTGTGTGTGTGCGCACATGTGTGTAGAAAGAAAGACAGAAACAGAGATAGAGACAGAGGTGGATGAAAAGCAGAATCTAAGAACAAAATAAACCCTTCTGCTTATATGCTCTTTCTTCACAAATACTTCTGCCATATTATATTCATTTTATATCTCTTTAGGAAGAACTTGGGCCTAACTTCAGCTGAATTTTTTTCTCTCTTTTTATAATTTAAATTTTATTTATGTTGCTTTTTTGATACGTGAAAAAGGTCACTCTCCACTGGCTGGCAGTATTAGTATTTGTCCCTCTAGAGCAGATTTCAAAATATACAACAACAATAATTTTATGCCTCATCCCATAGATACTATATATTTAGCTAGTCTCTACTTATGCTTGGATGGTATGAAATTTCTATTTTTTTTGATACAAAAGATCCCAAGGTTAATTTATGAAGTAGAATTGAATATAGAAGATTTCAGTAATATTTCTTACCCAATTAATTATTCACTTTAAGATATATTGTATACTTAGGGCATCTGAGTAGCTCAGTCCATTAAATGTCTGCCTTTGGCTCAGGACATGATCCCAGGATGCTGGGATGGTGCTCTGTGTGGGGCTCATTGCTCAAAGAGGAGCCTGCTTCTCCNACTAGTCTCTATTTATGCTTGGATGGTATGAAATTTCTATGTTTTTTTGATACAACAGATCCCAAGGTTAATTTATGAAGTAGAATTGAATATAGAAGATTTCAGTAATATTTCTTACCCAATTAATTATTCACTTTAAGATATATTGTATACTTAGGGCATCTGAGTAGCTCAGTCCATTAAATGTCTGCCTTTGGCTCAGGACATGATCCCAGGATGCTGGGATGGTGCTCTGTGTGGGGCTCATTGCTCAAAGAGGAGCCTGCTTCTCCCTCTCCCTCTGCCCCTGCCCCCTGCTTTGCTTGCTTTCTCTCTCTCTCTCTCTCATGCTCCCTCTTTATCTCAAATAAGTAAATAAAATCTTAAAAAAAAAGATATATTGTATATTTAGGTTTGTTGCTGCTTTTTGGTTAGAAAATGGAAACACAATAAACCCAATTTTAAATTATAATACTAAACAATGGTGTTTCCCACAAAGTCTCATCTCAAGAGTTATTACAAGATTCACTTGCAGAGGTGAGTGAACAGATCAAACAATATAAGAAAGGGTAAGTTTTTAAAACATAAATTATATCATTTTCTCTCTAATTATAATAAAATAAGAAAATGTACAAAGCTAACATTTTAATCATTTTTATTACTCTGCTTTTGCCCTACAGTCCTTATGTAGTTTCTCATAAACTGCCTTTCTATTAGATTTCTCTGAGCAGATTTGCTTATTATTTGGACACAAATAAATAGGTACATGCCAAAATAAAAATGGCTTTTGCTGAGGAAAATTTTATTTTTGAAAATTAATTTTAAAACTTCTTTTCAAGAAATCAACTATTGACACAAAAGTTATTATGTTTTAATTTTTTTTCCAAAAGTACTTTTTTGTGATCCTTATTTTTAATTAAAATAGCATGTAGATGCATTCTCTTGGTAAATTCAATATCTCCTTGCTCAAAAATATATACAAATGTTATGATAGAACCTCTCATCTCCAGTTCCACATCTAAGGAACTTCGAAGTTACTCCCTTGCAACAAGTAGTAAAAAACTGAACAGACTGAAAAATCAACAATTTTCCTTGCATCTGTAAGGAAGTGAGAACAAAGGGCAAACCACTACCCCCAAAGTTGGAGAGACATATAGGTAAATTCAAAGAATCACAGCTCAGCAGAGCAGGAACCCAAGGAAGGAAACCACTGGGGAAACCTATACCAAGGTGGGAAAACTGAAACTGCAACTGACAAATTGCTGGAGGCTCGGTGTGGACAGTCTGAGAGTAAAAAAAAATTGAGGAGTCATAATAATGCCCCCATATTTTTGTGAGCTTTATCTCCATGTGCTCAACCAGATTCTTCTAGTAATAGTGAAGAAAACCCCCCTGTGATTCTAACAGGGAGTGAGGAAAAGGAACTATTGTGAAACATGCCAGAGCACTTTGCTGTTCTTAACAATGTCTTCCCTTAAGAGAAATTTTATTTAACCAGAGCCTAACCTCCCTGGGGTTTTATCAGAGCCTAACTGATCTGGGGAAATGGAAATGCTAACCAATCAGCCCTAGGCTTTGATGAAGGAGAAGGGAAATAGTCTATTCCAGCCCACTCCAGCCTTCTATGCCGGAGAAAGTAAATACTCAATCCCACATCACTCTAGATATCCTATACCACCTAATTGATGGTAGGAAGGAGACACTGAGAAATATTTGTGAAGTTCACAGTCCAGAGACATAGAATCAATAAAAAACTGAGGCCTAATCAAAGGACTATAGAACATTCCCCCCTTCCCCAATACCTTACCACCACACTTTTAAAAGCCTATTTAGAGCAGTTCCTTTTACTTATTACATCATGTTTGGCTACAAAGGAAAAAAAAATATGAGAAATACTAAAAGACAAACAAAAAACACAAAACAAAACAAAACAAAAACTAATTATAGAGATAGACCAAGCATCAGACCCAAATATAGCAGGGATATTGGAATTAGCAGAGGGAGGATTTAAAACAACACCAAATAATATTCTCAGGGCCATAATGGATAAAGGAGATAATATGCAAGATCAGATAGGAAACATAAGCAGAGAGAAAGAAATCCTAAGAAAGAACTAAATAGAAATTCTAGAGATTAAGAAAAATAAATAACAACAACAAAACTATAACAGAAATGAAGAAAAATTTTGATGGAGTCATCAGTAAACTGGACATGGTTGAGGGAAGAATATCTGAATTTGAAGACATAGTAATAGAAAACTCTAAAAATGAAAAGCAAAGAGAACAAAGCTGATGAAAACAGAGCAGAATATCCAAGCACCCATAAGACAGCTACAAAAGGTATAACATAAATCATGGGCATACCAAAAGGAGAATAAAGAGAGAAAGAAAGAAGTATTTGAAATATAATAACTGAGATTTTCTCAAATCAATGTCAGGCACCAAACCACCAATCCAGGGACTTTAGAGAACACCAAACAGGATAATGCAAAAACGAAAAGAAAAACAATACGAAACCAAAACAAAGCAAAAACAACAAAACAAAACAAACCTATCTTTTGGCATATCATCTTCATACTGAAGAAAATCAAAGATAAAGAAAATGTCCTGAACGAAGCCAGAGGAAGAAAACAAACAAAACAAACAAAAACACCCTATGAATAGAAAAAAAATAATAAGAGCACAGCTGACTTTTTCTCAGAAGCCATGCAACTAAGAAAAAAATGGAGTGAAATATTTGAAGTGTTGAGAGAAAAAAATCACCAACCTAGAATTCTTTAGCCTGTGAAATTGACCTTCAAAAGTGAAGAAGAAATAGATTTCCCACAACAAAATCGAGTTTGTTTGTTGTCAGACCTACCTTGTAATAATTGTTAAAATAAAAAGTTCTTTACAGAGAAGGAAAATGAGGGTCAGGTGTGAATTTTCATAAAGAAAGAGAGAACACAAAAGAAGGAATGTATAAAGGTAAGAAAAAATTTTTATTTATCTTATTCTTCATTAATCTAACACATAAGAGTTTGGTCAAAATAATAGCAACAATGTTATATATATACTTATCCATATATATCAATAATGTTATATATATATTCATATATACGTGAATAACATCAATGATACAAGGGATAGGAGGAAGGAGTTAGCATTATTTTATTATATGGTACACAATCTGAAAAGTGGTACAGTGTTATTTGAATGTGGACTGGAATTAACTGAAAATGTGCATGTCAAATTCTAAGGCAGCCTAAAAAATAAAATAAGAAGTATAACTAGTATACTAAGAAAGGAGAGAAAATATACTAATATAAAACTTTTAGTTAAAGCCACAAACGAAAGAAAAATAGTAGAAGACAAAGCTAGGAACAAAGAACAGGGCAACAGATAGGAAACAGTAATGAATATGGTAAATATCAATCGAACTACATCAGTTACATTCACTTTGAATACCAGTGGTTTAATGCACCAATTAAAACACAGAGATGTCAGAGTTAATTTCAAAAGTAAGCTTCAACAAAACGCTGTCTAACAAGAAACCCATTTTACATATGAAGGCATAGAGATTAAAAGTAAGTAAAGAAAATATACCAAGCTAACATTATTGAAAGAAAGCGGGAGTAATTGTATTAATTTCAGACAAGAGAGACTTCAAAGTAAGGGACATTATCAGGGATAAAGAGGGGAATTACATAATGATAAGGGGGTCAATTCTCTAAGGAGATATTATAAGAAGAAGCTTAACAACAGAAGGATAAAAAATATGAGGCAAAAATGGACGGAACTACAAAGAGGAGGAGATGAATCCACTATAGTAATTGAGGACTTCAACACCCCTCTCTCCCAAATGGACAGATTCAGCAGGCAAAAAATCAGTAATGACATACTTAAACTCAACAGGAACATCAATCATTTGGATAAAACTGGCATCTATAGACTAATCCAACATGAGCAAAATACACATTTTTCACAAGCTCACATGGCATATCCACCAAAACAGACTATATTTAGCCATAAAGCACACCTCAATGAATTTAAAAGAATCAAAATCATACAAAGTCTGTTCTCAGACCATAATGGTATTAATCTACAAATCAATAACATAAAGATAATAGGAAAAATCCCAAAATACAGAGAGATTAAACAACACATTTCTAAATAACATGAGTCAAAAAAGAAATCTCTGGAGGAATTTAAAAATATTTTAAACTAAATGAAAGTGAAAACAAAACTTTTCAAAATGTGTGGGATGCGGTGAAAACAATGCTCTGAGGAAAACTTCGCACTGAATGCCTGTATTAGGGAAGAAGAAAGATCCAAAGTCAATAATCTAAGTTTCCACCTTAGCAAACTAGAAAACGAAGAGAAAATTAAACACAAAGTAAGCAGAAAAAAATAAATAATAATTAGAGCAGAAATCAATGAAATTGAAAACAGCAAATCAATAGGGAAAATCAATAAAACCAAAAGCTGGTTCTTTTAAAAGAGGACTAAAATTAATAAGCCTCTAGCCAGGAAAACTAAAAAAAAAAAAGAGAAAGGAAACAAATTACCAATATCAGAGGAAAGAGGGTCCATTACTAGACATCCCACAAACATTAAAAGAATAATAAAGGATAACAGAACAATTCTATGCCCACAAATTTGAAACATAGATGAAATGGACTAATTGCTTGAAAAACATAAATTGTCAAAACTCACACAGAGAGAAACAGATTGTCTGAATAAACTTATATCTATTAAATAAAATGAATCAATAATTAATCTTTCAAAACAGAAACAGGCCCAGATGGATTCACTAGTGAATTCTACCAAACATTTAAGGAAGAAGTTACAGTAATTCTCTACAGTCTCTTTTAGAAGATAGACGCACAAGGAATATTTTCTGACTCATTCTATGAGGTCAGCATTACCCTAATACCCTAACCAGTCAAAGACAAACACAAACAAACATACAAAATACAATTACAAAAACAAACATACAAACAAAAACAAAGAAAAAAGCTAAGTAACTGTGTCTTTCAAGAACACACATGCAAAAATCCTCAACCAAATATTAGCTAATTGAATTCGACAATGATAAAAAGAATCAATACACCGTAACCAAGTGAAATTTATGCCAGGTATTTGGATAATTGATTATCTAAAATCAATTAATGTAATCTATCACATTAATGGCTAAACATGAAAAATCACAATGATAATATCAGTAAATGCACAAAAAACATTTGATGAAATCTACTACACATTCATGATAAAAACTCTTAGTAAAATAGGAATCAAGGGGAACGTCCTTAACTGGATAAAAAATAACTACAAAACCCCTACAGCTAACATCACAGTTAATGCTGAGAAATTTGATATTTTCCACTAAGATCAGGTACAAGGCAAGTCTGTCCCCTCTCATCACTGTTTTTCAACATCGTACAGAAAGTCCTATACAATAAACTAATGCACTAATACAAGAAAAGGAAATAAAATACATGCAGATTGGGAAAGAAGAAATAAAGCTGTTTTTGTTTGCAGATGACATGGTCGTCTAAGTATAAAACCTGAAAGAATTGATATGAGAACTCCTGAGACTAATAAATGATAATAACAAGGTTGCAAGACATAAGGTTAATATACAGAAATCAATCACTTTCTAATATACAAGCAATGAACAAGTGTATTTTGACTGACTTCAAAGCTACAGTAATCAGGATGGTGTGGTATTGGTGAAAGAATAAAATGGATCAACAGAACCAAATGAAGGGCACCAAAACAGACACATATAAATTGGCTAATTTTTGACTAAGGAACACAGGCAATGCAATGGAGCAAAGATAATTTCTTCAACAAATGGTGCTGGCAGAACTGGACAACCAACACACACACACACAATCTACACACAGACCTTACACTCTTCACAAAAATTAACTCAAAATAGATCATAGACCTAAATACAAAGCACAAAAATATAAAACTCCTAGATTACATAGAAAGAAAACCTAGACATGGAGGAACTTTGAATTCATGTTACTAAGTGAAAGAAGCCAAGCTGAAAAGGCTACATACCATATAATTCCAACTATATGACATTCTGGAAAAGGGGAAACTATGGAGAAGATGTTAAAGATTAGAGATTAGTTGGGGTTGTAATGGGGGACAAAAGCATTAGCATAGCAGAGAGGATTTTAGGCAGTGAAAATATTCTGTATGATACCACAGCGACGAATACATGTCATTATACCTTTGTCCAAACCATAAAATGTTCAACACCCAGAGTGAACTCTAATGTAACTACTGACTTTGGGAGATAGTGATGTCAATGTAGGTTCATCCATTGTAAAAAATGTATCACTCTGGTTGGGGATGTTGATAATGGGAGATGTCTTGGGCATAGAGTAAGTATATGGGAAATCTCAGTACCTTCCTCTCAGTTTTGCTGTGAAGCTGTACTGCTCAAAGAAGGTAAAGGCTTAAAAAGTAATAAACCATAACACTCAAAAGTCAAAAAGTGCTACAGTACTTTAAGTAATTTTTAAATATTTTCATTTTTATAAACATGAAAAATAAAAATTTCATCATATTCAATTTCATAAAATTATAAAATAATTTTCTTTGTGATGTTAAGTACGTAGTACTTCTGTTACTTCTGTTACTGATCACATTTTACTTTGCTTTGTCTATATTAATGCAACTATCTTTTTTTTTTTTTAATTTAGGTAGGATCCATGCCCAGTGTGGAACCCAAATTGGGGCTTGAACTCAACGACCACGAGATCAAGACCTGCCTGAGCTGAGATCAAGAGTCATGTGCTTAATCAATTGTGCCACTCAGGCGCCCCAATGCATCTTATCTTTTATAAGCTCCTTGAGTGTAGGGACTATGTCTCATTTTGTGTCTTTCATAGTTTTAAGCAGTCTCTTGAATAGCAGGTGTCCCATAAATGCTTAAAGAAAAAATAATTTGATATGTATTTAACACCTAACAAATAGAGCTCTGGCAACTCCAACATTTTGAGAGATAAAAATTGGTATTTTTTTTCCGCACTTCCCAATTAATTGTGTTGATGTGCTTAGAATTTTAAATTTCTGATCAACAAAAACTGATAATTTTCTAATTACAAAAGTATGGGAGAATACAAATAGGTATGTCATGCCAGGATCATATGCTCAAATTAGCTATTAAGCTATTTTGAATAGGTCAATAAAAAATGTTAATACTAATGTGTTTTAAGTACTATGAAATTCCCATAAGTGTATTTTTCAGAACATTTTTAATGTCTAGACATGGTACTGGGAATTTTAGGTTATCTTATTTTAATTTTCACCATAATTCTGTGAGATAGAAACTGGAACCAGCCCAAACACAGGCCTATTCTCCATCAGATCACTTCTAGGAAATAATACATATGAAAATTTAAGAACAAGAAATTGGTTGAAACTATATGTGCCCACATAGCCCTTAGAACATCATGTACTCTAAAGGTTTTTGTACCATATTTGAAGTCTTTGGCTTACTGTGATGGCACCTGGGATACTGTATTTTACATCTTTTTCTACTGTTGAAATTATGTACCCTAATCCCACATAGTTACTAAGTGATAGAAACTGTAATTCAAATCTAGGTCCATCTCATTCTGAAATTGATGTTTTCAGTACTTTTGCTCTAAAGCTTCTAATGGCTATACTGATTACATGTCATTCAAGTGCATACAAAAGGAAATATTTTTAAACAACCTAAACAAAATCTAGCTTCCAAAAGATGTGTTCTAATTCTAATTTCTGGAACCTAGTAATGTTCCCTTATTTAGAAAAAAAGTTATTTGCAGATATAATTAAGTTACAGACTTTGAGATGAAGAGATCATCCTAAACTGTCCAGGTGGGCCCTAAATCCAATGATGACTGTTGTTATAAAAGACATATAGGGAAGATTTGACAGACAGAAGAGGAGACGCAAAGTGATAAAGGAGATAGAGATTGGAGTAATGCTTCCAAAAGCTAAGGAATAGCTGATCTGAAAGAGGTAAAGGACAATTATCTGCCTTAGAGACTTGGAAGGAAGCACCACCTTACTGTACCTTGATTTTTAACTTTTGGGCTCCAGGCTGTGGGAGAATACATTTCTATTGCTTTAAGCCACCACATTTGGAAATTAATATGCATTTTCATTTTAATCCAGAAACCACTGGGATTTTAATACGCCATGCAGAAAGACAGGACAAAAAAATCTTATTTGAAATATTAATCCTTAAGCAGTATTTGAAAATTACTTGAGGGAAAAAAGTAAATGATTGATTATTATCTTTTCTCCCCATTACTTAGCAAAATATATATCACAGGAGATGATTAAAGCAGATGCCAAGTTTGTGATAAATGTGAATGAGACAATTCTCACCTTTATTAGGAAGGATACGCAGAGAACATAACTACAGGGGAGCAGAGATTAAAAGGATGCCCAGAAGAGAGTCCTGGCTCCAATTTTGATGCCTGGTCTATGGCATCCTGTGTCTGCATTGTTAACAGGATGATTTCTTTCTCTTTCCTTTCTTTTCCTTTTCTTTCTCTCTCTCTCTCTCCCTCCCTCCCTCTTTCCTTCCTTCTTTCCTTCCTTCCTTCCTTCCTTCCTTCCTTCCTTCCTTCCTTCCTTCCTTCTCCCTTCCTCCTTCTCTCCTTCCCTCTCTCCATCTCTTTCTTCCTTCTTTTCTTGAGTGTCTTGGAAGCCCATTCTCATGTTCATCCTGTATTTTTATTTGATTCATTCATTGTGCAAAAGAAATTTTACCAGGGGAATTTAGTTTTTTACAGAGTGCAGTCAAGAAAGTAGATTACTTAGCAAAACCATCATCTCCACTCACCTGGAGCTCTTTTATCTTCTCACTGCAGACACTCATACCACTGCCTCAGCAATCTAGTCTAAAGAATATGTCCCATGAACATTAAACAGGTTTCCTCAGGATATTCAAAACTATTGATTCTGATATGTTGATTTTTCCTATAAAATTGTTCACTGTTTTGACATTAAAAGAGACTTGAGATTTTCCTATCCTAACAATATTTCAACCAAATTAGATTAGGCCCTAATTAATAAACATTATATTATTATCTGAGTAAATATAGAGAATAAAATAATAATCACGCCTCTACATTTTGAATTTTTGTAGTTTTTAAACTATATTATTAAATCTGGGGTTTCTTTCTTTGAACTTTTTATAGATTATTAAATTAAATTATTTTAATTATCAAACTAAAAATATTCCACAAATTTATATTATAAAGTTATAATTAAGCATACCATTTATTAGCTTTGAAAATAGCACTAATGAAATAATCATTAAAATTAATGAAAGTAATAATCATATGTCCTGACTCACTAGCAACATTTAAAAATTATTTAATTATGTAATTAGTCTCCTTTACTGCCGATAATATATTATTTTTGCAAATATTTACATGTGGATTTATTTACTTAACCTCAGAGATCAGTATCTTTTGTTTATCCATAAATATGACAGGATAATACAGGCTATCTATTAAAAGGTGTATAACTGAATCATGGTGTTCCACCATCTTTTAATCAAGTTCCACTAAAATTATTAGAAGCTTTAACTAGCTCAAAAGACTAAGAATGAATGTTTTCCCCTTGTGTCAATGATTCCTTCACTAATGGAATTCACAGTCAGTTTGGTGCTCATAGAAAGGCTTCATGCTAATAGGAGTCTAGTGCAAAAACCTAACAACCGATGTATCAACTCTTTAGTCATTATTCTCAATTCCAGAAAGGGTTATTTCCTAATGGGTACATGTTAAATCACTTATTGAACAAGCATTACAAATGTAAAAGAGGAATTCAAAATTTTCTTAGGAATCATATAAAGAATTTTAAATGTATTCCTGTGGCAAGGCAGAATATAGTCAACATAATTTTAGAAGCAGAAAAACAATGTAAGCTTATATTTTGGGAGGTGTGGAGGCGTGGATAGTGGCTATTTCTTTTCTTTCTTTTGCCTTCTTATATTTATTTTCCCATTATTCACAGCTTTCTGAAGTGTGCTAATATGCCAAGGCTATGTCTTAGGACCTTAAAAATATTACAACTTAAATAGATGAGAAAATTGGGTAAGAATGATGTGATACTGTGGAATAGGAGAGTATTATGGAATTAACCTAAATCTCTGTCACTTCTATGAACTATTCTTTTTTGTCCATTTCTCATGCAAAATTTGGAAATAAACTATTTTTGAAGTAAGGTCTGACATGACTTTCACAAGACCTCCTAGATCTGTACAATGGAATCAACACAGGCATCATCTAATATTAGGTAAGAATCCATAATTTTCCTCAAAACATATTCTCTGCAAAAGAAAAAAATGCCTGATCCCGAACTTCATATCCTCTCAATATACTAAACTGTTTCCTACTTGTAGATCCCTATTAGCCATGTGACTGAAGCCAAGTACCTTCAGTTCTCCGTGACTTTTTCTTGTCTATTAAACAAAGACTTCCACTGAAATAGATAATCTCTAAAATCCTAATTCGAAACTTTCAAGTATTAGATTTATTTTACCATGCAGCCAAATTCACTTATTTGGGGAAGAGAGTATCATTGAATTTAATCACCCAACATTTGGAAAGAGAAAACTACTTATTTTCAGTTTCTCCCAAGTGCAGAGCTTTTGACTATTTTCAGGGTCATCATCAAGCAGAATGCTCAATGTACAGTAGGTTTTCAACAAATAAGTTCTTAACAAATTGAGTCCTTATTAGTGTTCCAGTATTGGGCTCCATAATTATATTTAGTCATTATAAAATTAGAACAATTTACATTTATATGGTACAGGTGTAAACACAAAAACTAGAATTAATTCATCTAAAACTCCCAAAAGGAAAGTTTATATTTTCATGGGTTTTGTTTTGTTTATTCTTTACTTCAAAAACTCAACACCACATCATAACCTTGAAACACAGTTATGAGATTCCATCCCAATGTAGATCATTGATGCAATGAGGATCCCATCATCTTATAAAATATGTACATGAACCAAGAGATAAAAGAGTAATGAGGCGAGTGCCATTGACGGTATTCCGAAATTTCAGTGTTATTGTTTTATGCTATGATTTACTGGAAGATTTCCTGTGGATATGCATACTTGGAATACATTGAATCCCACCAGAGGATTTCCATTCCATTTATTTTTAACACCTGATAAGTGAATCTGATTGAGGGAGACTGGCTGGTGGCTATAAGAGTTGGTGGAATTTTTTTGAGTGATGTCAACTGTAGACAATTATCTCTCTTTCACTATTTGGGATTTAGTACAGGTTTTTTGTTCTGTTTTGTTTTGTTTTTAAGTTAGTTTGAAAACAAATAGTTTGAGTTTGTAAGTAAAAGAAAAAAATTTATTGTGCAAATTTCTTTTTACAACTTGCATTTGTCTTTGGACTAAGACTTTTTGGGCAGAAATCTTTCTTTTCAAACACTTTACTCTCACTGCCTTTAAAAGGATTTATTTATTTACTTCGGAGACAGCGAATGAGCATGGGGGTGGGGAGGGAGAGGGAGAATGAGAGAGAATCCCAGGCTCACTCATGCTGAGAGCAGAGCCTGACACAGGGTTCAATCTCATGACCCTGAGATTATGACTCTGAGATCACGACCTGAGCCAAAACCAAGAGAAGTACACTTAACTGATTGTGCCATACAGGTGCCCCAATCTCACTGCCTTTAAAAGTGACAGATATGTTTTGAATGAAATGTCAGCAAGGAAAAAAAAAACAACAACAACATATATTTTCAGTATATTATTCAATGAATTTAATTGCAGAGCTCACATAAATCATTTAAAAATAGTGAGACAGGAGGCACCCAACTGGCTCAGTCAGTAAAGCATGCAACTCTTGATCTTGGGGTTGTGGGTATGAGTCCCACATTAGGTATAGTGATTATGTAAAATTTTTTAAAATCTTTAAAATATAGTGAGACAACATTTAATTCAGACAGTTTTGTGCCTTACTGTATTTCATCTATTTGGAGATTTTTTTTTCAAACGCAAATTAAATCTGGAAAATTTATATAACAATTGCAGAATACTATGTATTATGCAATATAAAAAATAAAAGTGCTCTTTTGTTCCTGGATTTCAAGGACTGTAAAATATTAAAGATGCAATTCTTGAGATGCATCCATTGCCTGAAGGGATATATAGGCCATTTCAAAATGGTCAAAGACTACACCCCAAACTGATTTTCCAGCTGACCACTTTAAAGATTCCTTCCAAAAGACCTAAATCTAAACTACCTTCATTTTTAAAAAAATTAACCTCTATTAAATGTAAGATATACATTGTGATATGTGTATGTGTGTGTGTATATATATATGTATATATGTATAAATTTATATAATGCAGGGCATTTTATATATCATATATATTATATATAACACAGCGCACATATTAGATTGCACACTTTTACTGTCTTGTTATTATTAAAAATTTTACAAGAATATTTTTCTTTCTAAAAATCATACTGGACAAAATACTAGAGAAATCAGTGATTAAGAAGTTAAAAAAAGGAATCTCAAGAAATAAAACTAGGAAAAGCAAAAAAAAAATGGAGAAGAAAAAATCATCATTAAAAGGTGTAAATCAATATCTAATTTCACTATCTACTAGAATTTATTTCTTTACACGCAGCGTCTCCTCAGTTGCTACAGTTGTTGTTTCAAGTAAGATGGGGCAGGTTTGAGGAATGAGTTACCAATAGCACAGTCCAGGCAAGTTGCCTATACTAAACTTATTGGTAATGAGCATCTCTTAAGTTGATAACCCTATATTTTCAAAGGTGTGTTTAAGAGAAGATGAATTCTCCTTAGAGCCTCTCAGGTGAACTCCAACATTTAATATAGTAGGAACCTTTTGCTTCAAAATCAGATGCTTCTTCATAACGGTGATAGAGATACAGGTCATACTAAACCCTGACAACTATGTGCTGCCAGGCAAATATACGAGATTCAGCAAGAGCCAACACTTAGTTTAAATATGGAGAGTGTTTTGTCCTCTTTGAATAAAGAACAGTTAAATATAAAAATAACGTAGACTTCACTCAATATTTAAAAGATCTTTTGTTTGTGCCATGATGTTAAAGTTTATTTCTCCATTTCCTATGTTTATTCCTGAGGTCCTGATAATGTGCCCACATTTTCTATCCTGGACTTTGTGATTTATCAAAAGGAGCACTGAAGATAAAACCACATTAAGATCCTAAAAGTGCTACATAACAACTATGAAAACCAACTCAAGAAGCTGTTTCCACAACTTACAAAACAGAGATAATACTTACTCCATCTGTGAAACATTCCAGATGCTTTGAGAATCAAATCAGATGATCAATATAAAAGCATTTTGAAATTTTCAAATGTGGGGTTGAAGTTCCAGATTAAATGTCTACCTCTTCAATTACTCCCACAATCACACTAAAATGTCAATAAAGAATAACCCACAAGGACAATAAGAATTTAAAAAATAGACAAGATGATCGATGAGAAGAAACTTTCTAGATGCTAGGAAGCCGGCGGATGACTGGTTAGGGACTTTATAAAGTAGAAATGGCTGGAAATTCGTTTCCTTCTGAGATTATGACCAAAACCCAACAACCCAATCTGAGCCACAGAACCTTAGAAGAGTTAAAAAAATTGGAAGCACTACATTTAGAAAGTGTGAGTGGGGGTGGAGTTGAATAAAAAGATAATTGCTTCAAATTTGCTATAACTTAGACACTTCTCTACTTTATGAAGCCAGGAAAATTAAACCAGAGACTCCAAAGTCAGGAACACCATGCCAAAGAGTGGTTAAGACATCATAGTGAAAACATGTATAGAAGTGGGAAGTTTACCTTTAAAACATGAAACCCACAGTTTCTTCCCCCCTATGCATCTACCAGAAAAATGGCAAACCGGCTCTCATCCTATCCCAGGGAGGTGATAGGTAGTTTTTTTTTTTTTTTTTTTTTCTTTGAAGAAAGCTTTGGGTCACATCCCAAAGATATGACCAAGAGATTTTGATATTTGGAGGTCCCCAAAGAAATGACCAAATTACTTACACTTGATCATTCCACAGTGAATCCAACTAGTCATACACACAGCTCTACCAGTTGCATATTCTCCTTAGTATGAATAAACAGAAGGCATCATCAAGCATGTGAGAAAAATAATGAAACTGACAAAGAAACACCAAGAAAATAAAGGTGATATAAAAAGCAGAACATTTAGGGAAAAAAATCACATCAATAATAGTTTCAGAGAAGTAAAAGAGGATACTGTGTCCATGAAGCAACAAAGAGTTGTTGGATCAAAACAACATAAGTCTGTAAGAAAAATAAACAGAACATCTGAAATGTTAAATTAGAAAGTTTTTAGACAATTTAAACATAGGTGTACAAAAACTGTGCAAGTTAAATAAAAAGACATTTATTAAATATACTATTAAATATACTACTGTATGTGGCATACATGTAATTCAGATGTAAACAATCTTTACAGTCATTTTGATTAGTGATTATTCATTTAACTTCAAAATGTGATACAACTATAGTTGACCCTTGAACAGTGTGGTGGTTAAGGTCACCAAACCACTACTCGGTTGAAAAGCCTTATATAACTTTTGACTCCCCTGAAACTTAACTCCTAATAGCTTACTGCTGACCAGAAGCCTTGCTAAAATTAAGAGTTGATCAATACATATTTTGTGTTACATGTATTATACACTGTATTCTTAAAATAAACTAAGATAGAGGAAAGAAAATATTACTAAGACAATCATAAAGAACAGAAAATACATTTATAGGAATGTATTGTATTTATTTTAAAAAAGTCCACCTATAAGAGAACGCATGTAATTCAAACCCAATATTGTTCAAGGGTCAACTGTGTAAGAGGGAGAGAAAGAAGTGGGAGAAATACATGTAAGTGAGAAAGGGGTAGAAGAGCTAAAATATCACCTTCTATATTTGTAATCATTAGAAATGCCTCAGCTTTAAAATCTTTAAAGGCAAGGGAAACAAAAGTGGAAATGAACTTGTGGGAGTTCACCAAGATAAAAGGCTTCTGCACAGCAAAGGAAACAGTCAACGAAACAGAGGCAACCCACAGAATGGGAGAAGATACTTACAAAAGACAGTTCAGATAAAGGGCTGGTATCTGAGATCTATAAAGAACTCTCACACTCAACACCCAAAAAACAAATAATCAAGTCAAAAAATGGGCTAAAGACATGAACAGACACTTCTCCAAAGAAGACATGCGAAAGCCTAACAGACACATGAAAAAATGTTCAATATCATTAGCCATCAGGGAAATTCAAATCAAAACCACAATGAGATACCACCTTACACCAGTTAGAATGGCAAAAATTAACAAGGAAGGAAACAACAAATGTTGGAGAGGATGCAGAGAAAGGGAAACCCTCTTACACTGCTGGTGGGAACGCAAGTTGGTACAGCCATGTTGGAAAACGGTATGGAGGTTCCTCAAAAAGTTAAAAATAGAGCTACCCTATGACCCAGAAATCACACTACTGGGTATTTACCCCAAAGATACAGGAGTAGTGAAAAGAAGGGGCACAGGCACCTCAATGTTCATAGCAGCAATGTCCACAATAGCCAAACTGTGGGAGGAGCCGAGATGTCCTTCAACAGATGAATGGATAAAGAAGATGTAGTCCATATATACAATAGAATATTGCTTAGCCATCAGCAAGGATGAATACCCACCATTTGCATCAACATGGATGGAACTGAAAGGGATTATGCTAAGTGAAATAAGTGAAGCAGAGAAAGACAATTATCATACGGTGTCACTTATATGTGGAATATAAGGAATAGCATGGAGGACATCAGAGGGGCAGACAAACCATGAGAGACTATGGATTCTGGGAAACAAACTGAGGGTTTCAGAGGGGAGGGGGGTGGGGGTATGGGTTAGCCTGGTGATGGGTATTAAGGAGGGCATGTACTGCAAAGAGCACTCGGTGTTAAACACAAACAATGAATCATGGAACACTACATCAAAAACTAATGAGGTACTATATGATGACTAATATTACATAATAAAAAAATAAATGAAATCTTCAAATAATGGAATAAACATATTGTTTAGAAAAATGAAAAGATGTGCTGGAAGAAACAGCTTAAACAGTTATAAGAGGTTGCTTCTGACACAGCAGTGGGAAACCCTGCATTATTTTTTTACTTTAAAGTAGGAATATGCAGGGGCACCTGGGTGGCACAGTGGTTAAGCGTCTGCCTCCGGCTCAGGGTGCGATCACGGCATTATGGGATCGAGCCCCACATCAGGCTCCTCCGCTATGAGCCTGCTTCTTCCTCTCCCACTCCCCCTGCTTGTGTTCCCTCTCTTGCTGGCTGTCTCTATCTCTGTCAAATAAATAAATAAAATCTTAAAAAAAAATAAAGTATGAATATGCATTACTTTGATAGAAATAAAAATCCAATCTAAAAACACAACTAAGAAAAATTCAAATGTAAGCCATTATTAGTTGGCAACACAGAGTCAACATAGGACCCCTTTTCTGATGCAGAGCATTGTGGTTCGTTCACAAAGATTATTGTGCTAAAATTTATCCTAAGCAATAGAGAAAAAAACAATAAGTAATATCCCATAGAATGCTATATCTACATTATCTCATTTAACTCTTCTAACAATGAGCCAAATATTATTCTCTATCTCTTACAGGTGAGGAACATCTCTTCACCCCCATGGGCACACAGCATGTGGCAAAGTTATGATATAAATGTGCATCTGCTTTCAAAATCCCTTTATCATAACCAATTCCCAACTTTGATGGTTTCTTTTCACATACGAAATGTTTTAGTCCAAGATCCTTAGCATATTACATGATATCATCTAAGGTTCCACTCCAACATCAAAAATATGCAATATTATGATCACGTATTAACTCAAGGCTCAAACAGTCTAACTTGTTTGCATTTCCTACCCAGGCACTTTTCTGTTAATACCAGTCTCTACTGGAGCCTCATCCCTCAATACTCCACTGTTTCTATGTTATCTCCTCTGCTGAAAATATTCCTCTTATCCTCCTTTATTTGGCTTCCTCTCTTTCATTCACTTCACTTCACTTTCCATTCATTTTCATTTTTCATTATATTCTAGTCTATGTGTGATCCCTTCTTAAAAGTTTTTCCAAACTCTGAGACTGAGTTAGATACTCCACTTCTGTGCTCATATAACAACAGTATCTTCATCCCTCTCATCACTTACACACTGGAGGGCTAATATTTTGTCTGTGAGAGACTTTGTCATACTTCTCATTAGACCTCAAGAGCCATTGGAGAAAACATGATAATGTTCCTTACCATAAAGAACTTAGCATCTAATAGTAGAGAGAAAAATTACATGGAAAGCTATGGTTCTAGACTGACATTGAAAGTTACTATGAGAAATGGGTAATACTCTCCGAGCGTTTGGACAAAGAAGATTAACACAGACGATTTGTTGCAGGAGGAAAGCATCATTGGGCTGATTATACAATTAAAAAAGAGGACAGATGACCCAGTGGAGGATACAAGAAAGTCTTATGCAATGCCAGAAGAAAGCATAAGTCTCCTTCCAAGGAAGATTAGCTCAGTTTTATGAATGTGTAGGGTGGGAGGTTTAGTTCCAGAGCATGGAAGAATAGGGCTTGGTACTTGAAGTATTTGACAAGTGCAGACTTGATAGAAATGGAGTAGGCAGCAGAAAGGTGACTGCTGAGAGGTATTCATGAAAGTATCATGACAGAGCAGTGGGGAACAACAAAGAAGGATTATGAAGACCTATTAGGTAATAGGCTCTGCTAAGTTTAGTGGGAAGAATAACCTGAATAAGAAGGAGATGTCACTATGAATACAAGGTTTTGAATCTCAGTGTCTGAAGAATACAGCACTACAACAACAATATGGCCTATGTCTTCTCCAGAATTTCCAGTCAGTAGGAAGCGAGATCATCTACTGAGATGTGAGAGGGTTAGAGAGGTTAAAATCTTCATGGATCAGTGGGGTGGGTGTGGGAGGGAAAGAAAAGAAAAGAGAAAAAAGAAGAAACTTGCTCTGCAGTTTATATTCATGATGTGAACTGTTGTAGAACGTGAACTGTTTTAGAAGAATTTTAAATACACACCTAGATTAGAACCATTGAGCTCTCATTGGGAAGAATAAATCATATATTGGCATTGTATATATTGTGGAGGTAGCAATGGCCTAATGACTTCTGTTTTTTGCATTTAAATGAACAATGTCCCATAGACAAGTAATTTGTTACATTATTACTACCTGGTTCTTTCAATTTATAGAAGAAATAAGTTTCAAGATGTTTAAGTAAATATATATATATATATATATAAAACAGTGAATGAAAATCTAATTTTTAAAAATGCAATCTCTCTTGAATCTTTAGGTTTTATAAATTCAAACTAAGTCCAAGTATAAATATGCATTTATTTTGAACCCTGAAACATCCAAGTTCAATATTAAACTCATATGAGTGTACATGATTCTTTTTCTTCTGAACAACTTTCACCATATCACACACACACAAATCTCCCATTAATCCTCATTGACTCTTGCTCAAAGAGGTACGATTCCTTTATCCCATTATTTGGCATAGCACAGAAAACACAGTATCTTGACAGTTCAGTACACCCAGCCTAGATTCCCAGCTTCTTTACTTTTAGTTCAATGCTCTCTTCACACAAAAAATAACAATTTATTGATTTCAAAACATCTGACTCCTGTTTTCTAGCTGCTTTCTGAGTTGCATAAAGTTAGCAACTGCATCTATTATTTCCTTGAAACAAGTCCACAACTTATTTCATTACAATGCATACAGCAGGGGTTCAATAAATGTGGACTCATTAACTTGGAGCAGGCTACATAATGTTTGGATACATTTAAAACTCCAAGTGGATTCAGGTACTCAAATAGAGGGACAAACAAAGCAAAATTATTTAATTAAACTGATTTCAATTAGAGAGTGCCTGACACAAAGATTAATTAAGGAGGATATCAACAAGTACAAATGAAGTAAAATTCACAAAAATCTATCCCTAAGGGAGAAATCCTTGAAAGGCTAAACATCTAAGATCAAGAAAATAGTGAGCATCCTTCTAGCAGCAGGGATGGAAAGATAACTGCGTCCTATCTCACATATGCACATTTCACTGGGACTATTTCTTCTCCAGAACTCTCTTTGGTGTTCATGGACTCAGCATCATTGTAGTTCTGATGAATCTTGTACACAGAACAAAATCCCTGTACATGGTAGCTAGATTTGATAAGTTTAAAATAAAAACTGTTCCTTTTAAACTATGTTTAATAGTTTAGTCATAGAGAAAAATAGCATGAATCATAATCATTTGCTAATCATTAAGATCATTTTGCAATTTAAATTATTTTGCCTATTGTAGGCAATATCTGCAAAAGCTAAGAAAAACTGCTTCAAAGCTAAACTTCAAATTCTTAAAACTATTAATCATAACAGAACTTAATAAATAAATTAAAGATAGCAATTTTACTTATATACGTTGGTGAAGATATAAATATTTCTACACAATGATATCTGAAAAATGAAATAATGGAAAACACATTTCTTTTCCCAAGAGAAAAATCAGATTAATTTTTTGTGGGTTTTTTTTGTGGGGTTTTTTTGTTTGAATTTAATGGCAAAGACAAATAGAATAGGATTTTTTAACTGACATAAGTTAATCCTTTGGAGCATGTAATGGAGGAGGGTGATGCCTACATTTGCAGAGCAGAACATCAGTCACCACTTTCCAAAAATGTCTGCACCCTCCACAGGGTCTTGACTTGAGTCAGTTTTACCTTCAGCAAATAGAATCAAATTAAACACACTTCACTCCTCTCCAACTGCTCTTGTTAAGCTTTCAGAAGTTCACACAGCTTTGTGGACAACTATAGCCTCGGAAAGAAAAAACCTATAAAGAACAAATGACTGTGAGTCTCACAAAGGAGGTCAGACAAAGGGATACATACATGTGCAAGCGATGAATATATGTTCACAAATATGAAGTCAACTGGTCCCAACAGTAAGAATGCCTACAGATGAGACACACTGGAGCAAAATCTGCTTTTATTATAACTGGTTATTTCTTCTATCTGTAACTTTAAAATGTAATCAACATATTTTTTAACTGAAAATAATCAGCTCTTCTTTAAAGAACCGTGATTTAAAACATTTATGAAATTCTTCTATGAGTCATAGAATCATAATGTCAAAGAGTGTCAATGCTTCCACTAATCCAGCTATGATAAAATGTGTCTCTTTGAAACATTTTGTGCCATTACATTCTATGATGTAAATCTAGCTCTGAGTAAAAGCTTTGAGAAGCTGAAGTTTGAGAAGTCGAAGTCTGCCATTTCAGTTATCTCCCTGCTACCTTTGGTCCTCTTTTCCCTTTCCCTTCTTTCTTCTTTCCTCCCTCCCACCCATCCACAGGCACACGATCCTAACTTGTTCTGATTCTACAACTTGGTCATCACCGATTGTGTATAATTTCCTCAGGGTTCTACTGCTTAACAGAAGAGTTATTCTGCTGAAATAACCTTTAACATCCATTGTTTTCTACCTGTAAAACTAACATATACTCATTATGGAAAATTTGGAAATCAGAGACAAATAATCAAATTAAAATTTGCAAATGTTATCCAGACTCTGGATGGAGTTGAACCACTTTTGTAGGAATTCTGGAGATCTTGGGCAAATAATTTAACCTCTCATCATCTCAGTTGGATTATGTATAGAGAAGATAATAGGAAGTCTTACTTAAAAAAAAATCAATGAAGTCTTACTTCATATAGTTGTGATGAAGAATAATTGAAAGAATCCATGTAAAGTTCATATAAGAATTCCTAGAATATAGTAAGAGTTCAGGCAATGCCTTGTTATTATTATTCAGAGAAATTCCTAATATTCTAATAGCAACATAAATATTTTCATTCACAAGGCCAGGATTCCAGGTCTGTCTTTACTGTGCTCTAGCTATATAAATTAAGCATGCTTTTAATAATAACAATAATGACATAAAAATAATAACTAACTTTAATTATTAGAGTTCTTATTATTAACTAAGCATTTTATAAGCCTTTTACATATATTACAACTGAATTAATCCATATAACAACCATACCTGACAAATACTACCATTATCCCCCTTTTACAGATGAAGAACTTTAGTCTTAGAGAAGTTTATCACCTGGGACCACCCAGCGTGCAGTGGCAGCGTAATGCAGAACAAGGCAGTCTGTCTCCAGAATCTGGGTTCCTAACCTCTGCATCACACAGCACTAATCTCTGTGAGCTTCAGATTCCTCTTCTATAAGGAGAATAATCTCTTCCTCACAGGCAAAATCATAATCATAAAGAGAAAGAGGCATACATCGTAATAATTTGCAAAGTATCACATATATTAAAGTGTTTGGAATACTGAAAAAAAAATGAAGATGGGGTGAATTCTCCTTGAACCTCTCCCTTCAGTGTACCTTTCAAGTCATGAAAACATTTCCCTGCAATTCTATGTAATAAAAACATTCAAAGCACTGTGGTAAGCACTTTATGTGTAATAGCTCATTTAATCTTCATAGGGGTGTCATATATGAGCAAACTGGAGTGCAGAGAGAGGTTAAGTTACTTGCCCAAGGTTATATCACAAATAAATCTCAGAACTGAGATTTGAAAGTGGGCAGCCTAAAACTGGAGTCCACATAACTGTATGTTGTACTTTACACAGTTTCTGGAGGAAATGGGAAGAGTATATTCATGTCCTAGATTTTTCATGTAATAACTTTGAAAATATATAGATAAATATATTAAATTACACATATATACAGTTTTACGGTTTCTAGGAATGGTAACCATGGAGTAATGCATAGAAAAGAAGCAAAATTACTTTATCTCTTTGAATCCATTAAGAATTCCATTTATTTTACATCAGTGGCTCCCCAGACTATCTAGAAAATTAGGGTATTTGACAGACTTGTTTATTCATTCTCTAATTGGTAGACAACTCACATTGCTTCACCATACTTGGAAGTGCATTATACTTGATGAAATAATTTTCTCTAACCATCAGGGTTTCTCATGTTTGAAATGAGGATAACTTTGCTCACGAGAAGGAAATTGGAAAAGAGAGCCCTTGAAATGTGTTAGCTGAGAAAATATATAAGCAAATACTGTAAAAGGGAAAGGAAAGCAAAATCTTTAGTACATGAAACTGAAAATGCTCATATATATTTATATTGATATTTATTTGTTCTCTAATCTCATCTGGGAAGACACAGCTAATTACATTTGGTTTCAGTGTGTAAGACTTCTATACATAGTAAAGTAATTAGTTTTATCATTTCATAAAATATATCTTACCTTCTAAAAACATTTAAACCTGTAAATCCAAAATATTTATCACTGGCTTAAAATTGGGCTCTAGGCCTTCTCTACAGCTGGTCATTAATCTACCAGATGTGTTCCATACAATAGTGCATTATGAAAATTTAAAGGAAACATTTGTCTTGGCTAAGTGAATGTTTAAAAGTTTCCTTTTCCACTTTTTCAGACCCTACAACTCAGTAACTCTTAGATGTCCTTCCGTATCTAGCCTGGCCCTATGAACTAGCCTTCCTCTATGAACTAGCCTTCCTCTATGAACTAGCCTCCCTCTATGAACTAGCCTTCCTCTATGAACTAGCCTCCCTCTATGAACTAGCCTTCCTCTATGAACTAGCCTTCCTCCTATGCTTCTTCTCTATCACCTAATGCAATTTCCTGCTTTCCACCTCAGTCCTGTTCACATACTGCCCCATCCCCTTTTATGCTCTCCTCCAAGAACATATACCATGAAGGGATTCCAAGTTCCACACACATGCAGAGAGGAGCCATGATGTGGATCAATGGAATAAAGGTGGTCTGAGAGAAAGACTGCTGTTCCAAAATATTTTATTAGAGTCTGGTCTCCCTGGGCCACCTATAATAGGAGACACCCTCCCTTGACATCTTGACCTACCATAGGTAGCTTCATCAGACTGTGTCAGATTTTCAGATTTTCAGAGCCCAGTCTCACCAGTGTCTTTAAAGTGCTGCCTTCTAGTAATTCCCCTGTTAGAGATTACCCACGGTCCTTCTGTCCTTTGACCTTGCCCCAGTACAAAGTTCTTGAGAGCAAAAAGTAAATGATAATTTTGCAGCAGGGAATTGCAGAAACTAGAGGTCATTACAATGATCTATAAAAGCCAAACACTTCAATGTCCACCTTGATATTTTAAGGCAGAAACATTTAACTCAAAGGTTCAATGCTTTAAAAGCAGAATTTTGAGTGTTTTGTGAGCAAGAGATTTCTAGGAAGGGACATTTCTTTGCTGTCTCTGGGATCAAGCTGCTTAGGTAGTAACTACCTGTTTTTTTTTTTCAATAGGATGGCCTCATCAGCCACACTGGAATTCCTAAAGAGTTAATGTCCAATTCTTTCCCAGACCTACTTAATCTTGTATGTTCTATAACTCTCACTACTGAATCCAGATAAAAGAAACAAGATGTAGGAATAGCAAGTGGCGAAAGAGCTACTCGAGGGTTTCAATCAAGTCCTGGTGTCAGCTTCATGTCTGGCACACAAAAAAGAGATAAAGAGACAGGCAGGAGAGAGAGTGGGAAGCAACAGCTACCAGGGAGAAATACAAACCACTCACATAGTAGTGATCTATGGAAAGGGTAGGCAAAGGGGGAGAGAGTACAGAAATAAGACTAAATAATGTCGACCAAACAGTACACTGCTGAGCAATGAAAGAAAGGGGCAGAAACAGAATGCAAGGCATTGACCCTTTCACTCACCATTGCTGGAACATGAATGCACCTAGTTGTATTCAGTGATCTAATTTATTTGACTACACTGGGATAGAGCACATCTGAGAAGATACCACAGAGGCACTTCCCCACAGCATTTCAGCTACCATAGAGCAGCAGGAAAATAAACACCCCATTTGTATCACAAAAGAGAAAATTACCTCTATTCATGGCCTGGGGGAAAAAATTCTGGAATATTATGATGAATTAAAGAAACCGGTGGATTTTTGTAAAATCTGCTTTATCAAAGTCTTTTATTTTCTGAGTCTCTTCTTAGTTCCCTTCCTATACAATTAACTCACTAAAAGGATGTGGATGTGTGTAAAATTATCAGTTTTGCCATATGGAATTTGAAAGAGCATCCCTTCATAAAGGATGTTTTGCGGGCTATTTTAAACATCATCTGGAAATTCTTTCCAGCTCTAAGTCTGTAATAAAGAAAGATACGGGTTTTTTGTTCCCTGAGACCACTTCAGGGCTCCAGATGAGCGCGCAGAGAGAGAGGCTCTGACTCTAATGACATGGCCCTATCCATGTCATGGGGGGTTCCTGATGCCACTGACACAGCGTGGCAGCCATGCCATACATCGGTCACTGAACTCCCTAGAGATGAGTCCTCCCTGCCAAACATATAAACATAAAAAAATTAAAAATAGAGGCCAGAGACATAGAATAAGGCAGGAAGATTTAAAAAAATAGTATCATGGGGATGATTTGAAGAATAAGAGAAAAAATAAGGGGGGATAGAGAATTATGTTTTCCAGATGAGGAAAACATACAGAGGAAGGAGGTATAAAAAGTGAAGAGGCTAAATTGAGAAGGGGAGCTGAGTACGGAGTTGAATACTTGTATGAATTTAACAATAGGACCCATACAAAGAAAATCTATCGTACAGAATCACACGTCTGGAGAAATCACAAACAAAAACCTGTTATAATTTTATGTGGTTTGATAAAAAGGAAAATGGCAATGATAATGTAGCTAAATATACATGATTTGGGATGCAAGCAAAATCCACCTCTCTCTGTCTCTCTGCCAGATTATTGATACCGGAAATCACATCCGTCATCTTTGCGTTAAGCACTGTCCTCTTTGGAGGTCCTAATTTAACTAATTCAGAGTCTTATAACACATTATTTCAAGGAACTAACAGTCCAGTGTGAATTAATCTGGGAGACAGAAAAAGAATTTTGGGCGTGGGAAGGGGTAGCAAGTGGCTGCCGAAACAGAAAATGGTGCGCGAGGGAGTTAAAAGTCCCTAAAACCTAGAACTGCGATCCTTTGCCCCTTGACTTTCACAGATGAGGGAATGAATATGTGGGATGAGGATTCATAATGTCAAGGCTCAGGCTTTATCATGCTGGGTGGTAAAAGGTTTTCTGTGTGCTGGGGAAGATATGGAGAGATACACAAGATTTAAGAAGGGAAAATAATGTGTGTGTGTTTGTGTGTGTGTGTGTGTGTGTGTGTCTGTGTGCCTTGAACTCACAACCTTCAGGGTCATGAGAACCAGCCAGGCAACCAAGAGAAAGAGTATTTTGTAAGAGTTGTTGGTTGTTTTTTTTTTCCCCCCAACCTCAAACATCCAAATTATTTAATTTCTCTGGGACTACCGACTGGTAGTAAGAGCAAAAACTAAATGCCTGGGGGTGGGTGCTGAGAGAGAAGGGAGAGTGGAATGAAAAGATACGAAATTTCGCCATCTAAACAAATTTGCCTAAGCTGATCCTGCAGGAATATACACAGAGGTGATATGAGTCCCAAAGCACATGTAAGCCTACACACATGTTTACTAGCTTCCCTCCCACAGATGTTCAATGAGAACAAAATAAATTAGATCAACATTTTTAAAGTGCATCCTGTAGCTCTTTGCCCAGGGAAAGAAGACAAGTGGCCATTTCAAAAGCTGATGCACCAGGTCAGAATACTCAATATATGATAAAAATTAATGAGCCAGTAAGTGACCCAGCTGCAGATCTGATCAATCCAGCAACTGCATTTTGTGTTGCCTAAGTAGGACATTTTATGGCATGAGCTTACATAACTGCAAATGTTATTAATGATTTTAATCCATCTTTAAAAATGACCCAAGTTCATTAAAAAAAAAAAAATTCCTGCCACCATGCTTGTTCTGTACATTTTGGGAAGAGAAAGCCTGTAGCTCACCACAAATTGCCCGGTAAGTACATTGCTGAAATCACTACTAATTATTTCTATTAAATTGTATAGGTCACTATATTTCTCACAACTTAACAACCAAAAGCCTCCATATTTTTCTTTTATAAAATATAAAGCAGAATAAAGAAGGCACTGGAGTCATTTTCTATCACAGCTCTCACATTTGTGACTCTCTCAACCAAAACTCCTTGTCTAGATTTTCTCATTTATACACTGCAATTGTTGTTTTTCATTCGCTCATCATATGTAAATCCTAATGTGCTTCTAACTATCCTGGCTATTTTCTCTGAACCTTTTTGATCTCTAATATATGTCTTAAAATGAAATCATCTAACTTGGACCATGTACAGCAAGGAAGCATCATTTGATATGGAGTCATTATGCCATTTTACTATAAAAGTTTTCCTTTTCTTTGTGCACAAAGCACTTCTATTATTATTAACTATTGGAATGCAATAGAAAATTGTCTTTAGTATGTGCAGAACTATTTTCCTCACAGAATCCAAATGGTTACAATATAATAGTTTCATTAGTTTTACCTACGAAGAGTGGGTCAGATTTGTAAAAGTTGTTGATCTTACATAGAGAAGTTGAATTCCACCTGTCACAGCTACCTGATTCCCCAGAATGCTTTGGGTTTATTGAAACATCTAAGAGTTCTAGTTTCTTCAATAGCATTATTATTTAATATCAGTAAACAAAAGCACTGCTCTTTTCTATGGTATATACCATTTTCTTTTAGATTTTGTAAGCGATAGTTACAACTGAGAGTTATACTGTCGATACCTTTCCTGTGATCCCATCCTCTCTTTGTAGTCGAGCTTATGATGCATCTTAGCATCTGATGTTAGTATCAGTTATGGCATATTGAACAAATTGTGGGTCACAGCTGTAAAATGCCTGCCAAGAAATGTATTTTTTATACTTGATTTATATAATTTTGAATAGCAATATGGGTTCCCATCATTTATCACTGGTAAAATGATGATAATTTAGTGAAATTATAAAACATCTGTGTTTAGAACTGTCCTGCCCTACCAAAGTCATAGATTATATTAGTAATTTTGAAAAATGCATAATATAAATTCTCTCTGGATACATCTCTAATATCTCCTCATTTTCATCAAAAGACTTAACTAGTCCCTGGGCCTCTGTTCTTGTCACTCTGCATTTCGTTTCTGAGAGAGCTCAACTCACAAACACATTAATGGAACTATTTCTTAAATAATGACTCTCCCAATCTATATCTCCAGGCTCATATATATAATTAATGACTAGAAGTTCACAGATACCGCAAATTTAATGTGTTCAAAATTGAACCATGTATCCCTATACCACTCTTGATCCTTTCCTTGTATTTCCTATCTTTGAAAGTGATATCCTGTAATCTAAGACAGAAACCTGAGTGCTATCCTAGATGTCTATATTTTATTTATTCCCTGCCCTATTTCTTATAGACTACAAATTCCATAGCTGAAGTGGGCATAAACTCTTGCCTGGACCATGCAGTAACCTCCTAATTGACTCCCTCGCCTCTGTTCTTCTCCCCCTGAGATTTACCTTCTGATTAACTGTCAGAGTTCGCTCACAAGCTGCAAATTCCTCCTCCTTAATACTCCTTAATATTATATAACAGATCTCCGATTTTTTAGAATCACATATATTAGCATCATCCGTCCGAATCTCAGCTCTTGCCACTACTCACTTCCCTTTAGGCCCCTACTTCTTCCCTCCAATAACAAATGCACCCTTTGTTTAAGCCATAGAAAATACATTTATTTCCTAAATAGGTCACGTTCCATGCCTCCGTACCTTGGCTAATGCTGCTCCTAGAATGCTCTTACCTCTTCTTCATCTAATAAACATTAATTGGTCCATGGAGCTTTTACAACTCAGCTTCAACTCCTCCGGGAAGACTTCCCTACTCTCTGTACTCTCATAATAACTTACATTTATTTCTTTACACTCTCACTGATATTCACCCATCTGTTTAATCTACTAGATTATAAATCATTTGAGTACAAGAATCTAGAATGTATACATGGGTATACATAAACATACATATTTATTTTGAAATTAAATTAGTGGTAATATTTCAGAAATATACATAAATGAATTTAAATATGGAAAATTAGAACTTAAATACAAATTACTGTAAGACTCCAAATCTTGCACCACTAAAAACTTCTTAAACATTTGAAATAATCACTAATGATTATGGTTTCTTTTTAGAAACTTAACTATATGTTCAGGCTGGTACTGTCCAATAGAAATATAATGTGGGCCGCATATGTAATTTTTAATTTTTTAGTGGCCATTTAAAAAAAACAGTAAAAAGAAACGGGTGAAATTAATTTAATAATATATTTTATTTAGTTTAATATATGAATATATTATCATTTCAACACGTATTCAATGTAAAGTCACTAATGAGATATTATACCAACTTTTTTTATACTGTCTTCAAAATCTGGTGTGAATTTATAGTTATGGCACATTTCATTTCAGAATAGTCACACTTTAAGTATTTAATAACCACATGTGGCTAGTGGCTGCCATATTGGGAGGTTCACAAGAATTGTTAGGTTTAAATCTACTCCATGACAGATCAGTTAAACTGCAGCTTTGAATGAAATTTGAATTATAGCTAGAACACTTGACTTTGTTTGTTTGTTTGTTTGAGTAATAGCTATGACCAAAGTGAATCTGAAATTACTTTAAAAGAATTAACCAGGAGGGACATCTTCCATATAAAATAAGGATGACTCAGAAAGTGGTAGATGGGGCTTCCCCTCACATTATCATAAGTTAAAACCAAATGAACAAAACATACTGATTGCAGATTTGGAAGCAAATTAAGGAGGGCCAGCTTCCTCTGCTAGAGATGTCTTGAGGCAGTTTTTAATATAGTGGATGGTTAATTCAATGAAGAAAATTCCTCAGCAGGTTACTTCACAGCCAAATTTGTGTGGTTAACTTTGGCAGTTCATACTCTCCTCAACTGAGGATTTATAGTCCCCATGTCCTGGTCATAAACTTAAGTTGAGTTCTAAATTATTAGACTATTATATATTCCCTTAACAACTTTCTTAAAATGTCTAAGGGAACTTCGCAGGCAGTAATGCTTTTTAAGCAAGGGAACGTGATGTACTGGGAGAGAGGGCACTTAAGAGGTCCAACTACTGGCTGGAGCTGACCACTGACTGCCAATGTAGATAAGCCATTTTACCCTCTCTGTGTCTCACACTACACTTGATTAAACTTGGGAAAATGATGCGTCATCTATTTACCTGACAGAATTTACTTGTAAAACTAATGTAATCTGTGACGCTCAAATCTCTGAAAAGTCAAATGTTATACAAAAAAATGGATTGCATTATTAAGATAAGTGTGGGTAATAACTCTATTTATAAGAAAATGGAAGTTGGGGAGTGTTTAAGAAATGATAGTAATAATAATAATAGTAATAATAATGGTTAACAGCCCTATGTCAAATGCATTCTATGTGCCACAAAATGTGTTAAGTACATTATTTAACTTATTCTTAATATCTATACTATAAAGCAGGCGTTAATACAGATAAATAACTGAGATAGAGGGAATAAAGAATTTCCTCCATGTCTCTAACTGCAATGCCATGATCTAAAACACAATTACTATCTGAGAACCTACCCATAGAGACTTGCAGCATTTTCCAAATCCAACCATTTCTTAGAAGTCCTTCTTTTCTATCTGGGCACATCCGATCTGGCTCCTAGGACTACCCATTATAATTTCTCTGTTCTCCCTACCACCTATAATGTGGAAAAGTCTACAAGAAGTAGGAAGCCTGCATTTACATTCCTAATAGCTATTGCCAAAGAAACGTATGAACAAATGAATGAATGGAGGTTAGCCATTTAGAGTATTGTCAATCACCTCCAAAAATGAGTCTTCAGTTTGTTAGTGTAGAAAGAGCAAATGTACGAGACAGTATTCATTTCTTTCAGAATCATGAGGCTAAAGGTCATAGACATTATATGTGATAGATAAACCCACACAAAAAAACCCAAAAACAACCCAATGCCTACATGTCCTACTCATTAAAAATCCACCATTCTCTCACTTGCTCAGAGCCAAGAAGTTGAGCAGTAAAAGATTATTATTATAAAAGTTTCAGAACCACTCTGTTTCCCAGATGGCTTCCTCCTAGAACACTTAAAGGAAAGAGAAAGATGACTTATTCAGTTAAGTCCCCCACCATGCAAACTTAGGCTGTGTGAGTATTTTAAATGCTCACTATCTAGAATAATGATATCGCTCTGTGAATTTCCTGTTATGGCAATGTCAAAGTCCCCCAGAGATACAAGGTATCATGATTCATTTCTTTCATCCCTGCTTGGAATTCCAGAGTAGCATCCACATCTCACACTTAAACTAACACTTCCTGCCAGGCATCAGGAGTTATGGCAGAAGAATACAGGCACAGGGGAGTCTCTAAATCCCCCAAATTACAAGAAGAAACAGCTTTCCTACTTGAGGAATCCTCCAAAAATAGCCATCATTTTCTAAAACAAGACTACCTAAAGTCAAACGTAATTCATGAGCTCAATGTATAAGCAACAAATCCCATGTATTCCTTTACTTGCAGAGAAAACCTTCAGTGGTAACAGCTGTGTCACATCTAGATCAGAAGATTTAAGAGTAGACATCAATCCTTGGTTGGAAAAGGTAAGCATAGGGGTGCTTGGGTGGCTTAGTCGGTTAAAGCCTGCCTTTCCCCTCAGGTCATGATCCCAGGGTCCTGGGATCCAGCCCGCTCAGGCTCCCTACTCAGTAGAAAGTATGCTTCTCCCTCTTCTTCTCCCCCACCCCCACTCATTCATGCTCTTTCTCTCTCTCTCTCAAATAAATAAGTGAAATCTTAAAAAGAAAAAAAAAATTTAAAGCATACGCATAGATATCAAAATTGAATAACCTCCTTTGTGTTGCCTAGTTCAGCTTTATTAGTTAGGAAATTGATGGCTTAAGCCCTTTGTATAGTGCCCCTAAGGAAGAGCCAATGAAGGTTACATGCAGACACAACTCTATGCCTTTTGAATACACCAAGTATAACATCACTATCGGACACATGCCTAGGAAGCCACTGTCACACAACTCGGGAAAAAAATCAGGATATATACAGATATGTCAAAGAAATACTCATAGGCTAAATAAACACAAAGCTGAAGAACAGTGAAACTCTAATATTTTTAATATTTTCCCATTATCATCTTCATTGTACTTAGGAACCAATGACATTAGTCTATTCAGAGCGTATCACTACAGACTGTAAATGCATCTTGATTTCTCTACTCTGCCCTACTTTATCACTCAAGCCTCAAACATTTTCAAGGAAATGCTGAAAAGATACAACCAGTGCTTTCTTTGTGTGCATAATTACAGCAAGAAATCTAGCTTTTTTTTTAATGTCATGGACAATCAACATTTCCCTTCTTTGATCACTTCATCAGTCACTGATTATAACTCAAACATGATATTCAAGAACAATTTTCCAAATCAAATTAACTGAACTTTTGTTTTTAATGGCATTCATGAAATTCGAAAAAATCTTCTTTGCTTCTCTTACAGCTAGCTTTGTTAAAGATGTTCAATGATTTGGCGTTATTTTAGAGAATGAATTTCCTTAAGAATTGGGGATACCTATGGGTGTACACCTGTTAATTTTGCAACTGTAAGAAGAATTAGGGATAACAATTTGATGGGAAATAATAAAAATAATAATACATACCACATTAGAAACTTCATGGATAAAGAACTATATTCTATATAGTCCTTTGTAGGCATTTTGTACCTTCGAGTGTATAATAAAAACACAGTAACAACGACACCAAAATAAAAGTATGGAAGCAGTGAAAGATCAAGACAACTTGCTCACATCTTACAAAACAAAATATACTTTGTATCTCTTTATGTTGTTAAAAAGAAATAGGCCTCAAATGGAGTCGCTTAGATTAAGTCCCACCAAGACTTAATACCGTACCTAATTACAGTTTTAGTCTCTCCCAGTAGAATTTTAAACCCATCAGTCTGAAATTTCCTGATTGGCATTTACAAGAGAATCTGCATAAGACTGCCTCCTAAGGGAAAGTGACCTTGACTGAAAAATATCCTTCTCTTTTGCTAATAACTTCTTTGTACCATACTACTTCCTATAAATACCTTCCATTTTGTACAATTCCACGGAGCTCCTTTCTACTTTCTAGATGGGATGCTGTCTAATTAATGAATTCCTGAATAAAGCCAATTAGATCTTTAAATTTACTCAGTTGAGTTTCGTTTTCTTAAACAATATAATAATTACATATATTTATTCACCTACCTGTAGCCAAACAGAAATGCAAGAAGTCAAAAAATTATGTTTATTGTGAATAGTTATGATCATGCTATTGAAAGACTTCACAGCAAGTCTCTCCAAAATGTGCTACTTTGTAATGTGGACTATTCTGAGTTGAAGGCAATCAAGACCTTGGGGTCTCAAGAGAAACTTTTGCCCCTCCCTTAACTACCTAGAAGAATCTACATTAGGGGTATATCCCAGAATGAGAGATATTACCAGGGAAAAATTTTTACTTCAATGACCCTTCTGTGTGGCAGGGCAAACATCTAATTACCAAACATCTGCTCCTCTTATTGCCCTGTGAATTGTCCTCCTCCTCTTTGAAGCTCCAGGCCCCTATCCCATTCCTTAGCTCTGGATGGCATGTCTGTTTCCCTTTACCTTTCTGTCTTTGATTATTTCCTGCGTATGAGGTTCCCCTCAGTTTGAAACTCAGTTTGATTTTTCTCCTGTTAATCTTAGACCAGTTGGAAGAATCTTAGAAGGGTAGAGGAAAATTGTTCTCCCAACACACCAAAAACCAAATGTCAACCTTTGGGTCGCCTATTAAATATCTAAACTTCCCTGCTATTTTATATGAGGTTTGACACTCTTACCTGTAGTAATACCGGGTATAATTAACTTTTTTAAAGATTTTGCAGTAACATTTCTTCACATTAATAGATTTATCTTTGACTGTAAAAACTAATGATTTTTGAAATGAATTCTTAATTTTTCCTTACCAAGAAAAAATTCCCAAAAGTCATAATTGTGAATGGTAAGACTAAATAAAAGACTTAGGGATAAACTAGGACTTTTCAATCAACAACCTGTGTTTGCAATGTGCTTAAATTATCTTAATTTCTTTGAACTCATCTGTTAAATGAGGCTTATCTTAACACCTATGTCAAAGGTTTTTTTAAGATTAAACAAAATAATGCATATAAAGTGTTTTCTATAATTTGCGGCATACAATTCAATAATTAATGTGCATTTTTATTCATTAATTTTATGTCATTCTCCATTTTCTAGGCAAGAGGCTGTTTCAGTGAAAATAATTTTATCATATACCTATATTATAGGCCAACTTATAAAAATCCAATTACAAAGAATATTCTGGAATCATTCCTTTGCAATTTCTTCTGGCTTTATCATTTAAGTAAAGCCCTCATTTATAATGTGTCATGATAGTACATAAGCAGTGAAATAAGCTAGAAACATCAGAGCAATTATGTAGTTTTCTGCAAAACTACGTATTCTTGTAATTAACAAAGGTCAGTTTTTAAAAGGGTAGAGATTCTTATGAAAATTCATGAGATCTTCAATGATTGAGTTCTCAGTTCCCCATTCTTATTGCCATTATCCAGGTATAGGCTCCTATTATCTCTAACCTGCACCACAGAAATAACTTTTTGAACACTTTAATCCTACTATTTCCCATTATTGCCATAGTTATCTTTTTAGCATATAGTCCTTACTATGACTTTCTACTGCTTAGAACTTTCACATAGCTTCCCACTCTTCACAAAATAAAATCCAAAATCAATGGAATAGAATTCAGTACCTTCCATAATAGAAGGCTAATCAACCATTCCAATATTATAATGCTGTTGTTTATCTCACACACAGTACATTAAGGTCAGATAAAAGATATTTTATGCACCTTTAAGACTGATGTCTTTTCTTCTCCCTACAATGCCCTTCCTTCTCCCTATTCCTCTTCCTATACAGAGTCTTACTCATATCTCAATGATGCCTAAATGAAGATCACAGCCTCCACAATATTTTCATTTACTATACTCCCATAGACTTGAATATATGCATTTTAAAATATATACAAAATTTTATATTTTATAAGTGTATATAAAAATATAGAAATATATACAAATACATAATCTCAAATGTGTATATATATTTAGATTATATTTAAATAAGTAATACATAAAACACACCGTTGGAATTGTAATAACTCAGGTACATAACTTTCTCTTCCATTAAGTCATAAGCTCTGAGACATGTATCTTAGCACAGTGTCTGGCACATATTAAATGATCAATGCAGTTTTCTTAAATGTGTGAGTATGTGACTGAATGAACTGGCTTCCGTTTCGTCATCTATGAAATACACAAATGCCAGGCTTACACTGGTTTTCAGTATTGCCTCACTGACAGATATCAATTTCTAAAATGTGCTTTCTGAGTTCCAATTATTTTGACATCACAAAATTATAGGACTGAAAAGGAATATAAGAATGCCCACTCTAGGATTCAATGAGGAGAAAAATATCTTCTATTTTAAAAGAGTTCAATTTTGAATAGGATTTCATAACCTGCCCCTTTCACTCAACCCTTTCACGTTTAATAATGTCCAGTATTAATTCCCACCAACAGTCTTGAGATTATTTTTCAAGATAAGTGAAGCATTACTGTTTTTTTTTTTTTCTTCTCCATTTATTTTTTTTTTTCTTCCTGCCTGGAAAGATGACATAACACCAAAAGATTTTAAGAAAGTTAAATATATCAGAATAAGCAAGGACTGTGACAGATGGGTCCTGGTTTCAGAACTAAAGCTCCTCATCTATTTACAAGCATCTATTTTCATTCAAGTTTGTTGATTCTGTCTTCTGAAAATGTCTGAGAAATAATACTGTCCCATTCCCAAGATTCTGGGGTATTTGCATTTTTTTAAAGATTTATTTACTTATTTTAGAGATGGAGAGCCAGAGCACCTGGAGGAGGGGCAGAGGGAGAGGGAGTCTCAAGGAGACTCCCTGCTAAGTGCAGAGCCTGCTGGGGGCTTTGTCTCACCATCCCGAGGTGCACTGGCTTTCCATACAGTCGCTTTTGATCACTGAAAATATGTACCTTTCACTTTGTTTATAGATGCTAATGACCCTTGCACTTTGAAGGCATCAGCCTTAAAACCTAGTCCTGGCTAAGTGTAGCATTTACCTTTCTTTTATTTTCTTTTTGAAATTAGGATATTAATCAAATTCTAGTCTTCTGGTATTTTTTCTTTCTTTCTTTCTTTTTTTTTTCTTTTTGACATTGCTTCTCTAAGTTTAATATAAGCAGTTTTTTGACCATATGTGAAAATTCTTAAACTGCTTTGGAACAAAATTAATTTGGGCCTGGACTTGAGCTCAGCTCTTTCCTGCCTTTAAATAGTTTTATAATACAGTAAGGTGGACAGGGGGACAAGTTGGGAGTTTGGTAATGAAGTCACTTCTATTTTTTATTACTTACTTTAATAAAATGTTATATAAGGATGTAGGAAATTTGTTATAAAATCAGAAAAATACACAATACAAATGTTAAAGTACAGCAATGTGATAACAATTGCCTTTTTCCAATTACGTATTTTTCCTTAGTTCCTCCCACTGAATTCCTAAGAGTCCCCTGACCTTAATGAATGAGTAAAGCACAACTCAAGTAGTGCTACCTGGGAAAATGATGATTCTAATGTCAACTAATTAACAGGAGCTGCTCAACACCAGGTGTGTGTTAGCAATGTGATAGAATCTGCAGCCTCAAGGAGCCCATGGTCCAGTGTAGTGAAAGATATGATCATTAGAGAACAAGAAAAGGAAGTGTGTAATTGTAGAATTTCATTTTATAGCCTATAGACTAAATGTCCAATAAGAGTTTAAAGAATTGGGTGCAAGAGTATTGGGATAATGAAACCATATAACATGAGGAAATGATATAAAAAATTTAGTATTCATATTGCTAATCAATAACATCATATGGATTGTCTACTCTTAAAAGTAAATCAATACTAACTTTCAAAAATGCAATTCAGCAATTCATTAATTATTCTTTACAAATTACACCAAAGAGCTGACCACTGATCTCTTATGGTATCCTTAAATCAATGCAAAGGACATGTCAAATGTAAAATGCTCCATGTTTCTAAGCTTACTAAAAATAATCACTGCTAATGGGGTACAATTTAAATGCATATGAATAAAAACATTTTAAAAGGTGACACCTGTTATTAACCTGTAAAGTGGCTTGAAAGTATCACTTAAAAATAGGCAATGTTCACATGGACACTTTCAAGGTTAGTAAATCACAACTGAGATAACAGAGATTTAAAGAAAAGTTAGAAAGAAATTAAATTCTATGCTCAGAATTTTGCTTCCATAGAAATTTTTCTGATTCAGGCTTAACCTAAAGTATTTAGTCAAATACTCGAGATGTCCATTTAACCTTAATGCCTTTAAACCTGACCTGAAATACTGGGTCTACAGATTAGGCTTTACAACTCAACTGTTGTTCTGCTCTGCCTGGTACAATATTGACTTTTACAGGAAGCTTTGTAAATACCAACATTTTCATACATAAACTCAAGATGAAGCAGCACAGTAAATGCAGCCTGTCAGCAAGCATGTGATGCCACTCTACAAGCATCTCGGCAGAATTTAATCAGGAAGTTAAATAAGCAAAGAGGAAATATTGGTGGAAAAGGAAAACACAAGAAGGAGGAGAAGAAGAATGGCACTGCAAAAATAAAGACATTAAAAAAAATAAACAATATTTGGATACTTTTAAGCTGGTAGAAAAATGGGTAACTTGAAAATGGTCATGGAAGAAGCCATGAAGTTATTGGAAGATAGGATTAAATTTTGTTTTAGATCATATTAACTGAACTTGGTTATACTGATAGACTTTCCTTATCACATTGAGCTTATGTAAATAAGCATGGTACAAAATATGATATAAAGTCTTGCATGAAAACATCAAATTGAAGGAATATACACTGCATTCTCTTTTCCAGAACCAATTCAGTACAAGCAAAACCTGAAAGATCAGAAGGAATAGAACTAAAATATTGTATTTCAATTCAGAATCCTTATAAAGTATATAAGTTATTTATTTTTGTTATAGTGTTGTATAGTGAACCTACCAACACAAATTTATTGTTCCTTTACATGAGCCATTCTTTATGTAGTAAGGGAGATATTAATGAACAGATAAATGATTTAGAGATTAATGGGTAAAAAAATACATTTTCTTCCCGTTTGTGTGTGTGTGTGTGTGTGTGTGTGTGTGTGTGTGAGAAAGAGAGAGAGAGAGAGAGAGAGAGATCAGCATGCCTTGTTAGTTGAGGAGTAAAGAAGTTTAGATAAAATAGATGTCTTAGTACAGTTGTTATAATTAATACCATAGACAGGGTGGCTTAAATGACAGAAATTTATTTCTCATCATTCTGGAGGTTAAGAAGTCTGAGACAAGGGTGCCAATACAGTCAGTTTCTGGTGAAAGCTTTTTTTCTGGTTGGCCGACAGTCATCTTGCTATGTGTGTTCTCACATGCCAGAGGGAAGGAAGAAGCAACCTCTCTCCTGTCTCATCTTATAAGGGCACTAATACCACCATAAGGGCTTCCCTTTCCTGGTCTAATGATCTCCCAGAGGTCCGATATCCAAATGCCATCACATTAGGGAGTACAGTTTCAACATATGAATGTTTGGGGGGCAAAACACTTAATTCATAGCAATAGGGGTGAATGAATTTTCTATAACCAATAACTACTTCAAGCCACAATTTTATTCTTCTCTTTTCTTTTCCATTTGCCCAATTCATTACATGTATATACATTATATGTGTGTATGTGTATATATATTTAATGTGTATATACAAAATTGAGAAGTCAATCACTAAGATGTATGCATAAGTTTAAGCCTTAAGTACAAATCTTAATTGATGAAATACTCATTTGGTATTAGAAGTCACTTTCATCTATATATTCTTTGTCTTTATAAATTATACTTATTAAAGAATATGGTAAAATATCAAAACTGTTAGTATTTTTTTAAATTAAGCATTCATATTTTATAATTAAACATGCCAGATTTATTATTTATTTGAAATTTATAAAATATTATTTAAAAAACTTGGAAAAAATGGCTTTCAAGAGTTTTACTTGAGTTATAATAAATACATGGTTATAATAAATACGTTTGTTTTTTTATAAATTCAGTTTCTTCTTTCTTTCATTTAAGTACTAAGCCTATCTTCTACAGCATGTTCCCAATGACTTCAATATTCAAAATAATCAGCAGCAGACAACCATGCACAGATTCAGGAAAGAACCACTTAGGGAAATCAACAATATTATCAGCTACATTTTGATTCAATTTATCTTTCAATTCTCATGTATTAGTAATACAAATAGTAATTATCAAATATACCTTTCAGTGGCCAACCTTTCCAATAAAATTTCACTCATTTTTAGAGTACCTTTTTTTAACCAAAAAAGTAACAAAGACTTAAATTTCTGTGAAAAGAAATATTTATGAGAGGATACCAGATTTGCCATTGCTACGTCTGTCATTTAATCGGGGTATTTATTTAATTTCAGACCTTCTTCAGCGTAACTCACATATATCTGAAATAAAATATGCAAATAAATTCAGTCTCTGGAGAAGGGTAAATTCAACCGTGAAGCAGAATAGATTTCCATTCTCCTAATGCACTTTGGCACTTCTGTGTGTCCACTTACATTAGCCTACGAAAGTATCTCCAGCTCTGTCAGCCCCAAGAATGTGTTAAAATGACATGGTAAATTCAGAGTTCCAAGAGTAAATAAGCCTTGTGTAAAAAAAGGCCTTCCGGACTACGTAGGTAGAGCAGAAACATTCCATGCATTTTAAATGCCTATAATCGTAATTCTCCACCACAAAATGCAATATATGTTCTATCAGAATAATTATTTTCCTCTATATGTATCAATGTCACCAAACCAACTGTCCTCCCATCCTCTCCTGGTCAGTACACAGCCTAACACTGCTGAGGCTGTTAGGAAGGCAAGTAAGGGCTCCATTAAGGTACCTTTGACATTAAGCGCCCAGGAATTAGCCAAGTACCTAACTGCAGAATGTGATGACGGAAAACGATGGTTCAATCAGAAGAAAAGTGTTTCCAAAAGTCTCACTAAAAATAACAATACCAGTAACCCAAATGTGGAGGTGACTCTCCATTTCTAAAGTACTGTCATGATTTACTGCAGTAAAAACTATAAAAAACAAACAAACAAAAAAATCCAGTAAGGTGATTTGCAAAGGTAAGGTTAGAGTGCCTTTAACAAGTCCCTCTGCCCCAACGTCAAACAGCCTATGCAGCAGATCCTCACCTCCCTTCCAGAGCACAGCAGTGATAAGTACAGTGTCCAGCACTTTTTTATGAGTGTAAAGTGAAAGATTAAGATCAAATTTAACGATGTGCATTTGTGTTTGTTTTTGTATGTTTTAATAAGCCTACATTTCTCCACATATTTCTTTACTGTTGGAGGCCTAATTCTTTTCCTTGCAAAGGTCAAAAATCTCCATGTAAAAATAAATAGCTTCTTCCTTTCATGAGAAAGGAAAATAAACATTAACATTGGGGCAATTTAAAAATAAAAAGGAAAGGATGCCATTTAATCTGGGTGTACCCCAGAAGCAAACATACTGATAGGAATTTATTTGCAATCATAAATGTCTTTGAGCTCACAGACAAATGACCATTTCTTTCATAACTTCTCACATATTTCTCCCAGTTTGGAGGTCTTTTGAAATCACCTTGCTGGAGTAAATTCAGGCATTAAGCCCTTTTAAAACATTTTTTTTTCTCCTTGCAAATTCAAAATTAAAAAAAAAAAAAAGGAGGAAGAAGAAAAATAAAGTTTTTCCTTTCCTATCTAACCTGACCAGTCACCTGGGTCAAGCTCACTGTGAGTTCAGTGGATTGGCAGAAAGGGAAACAAGGGTGTTTCTGAAGAAGGTCATTCTCTATGCCTGCTATGACTTTTTTTTTCCCTGCCTCTGCTATGCTAAGGTCCCGATTGTGCTATGGCCACCCTCTGAAAAATTCATTTAAGAAATCAAGGATTGCAGCCAGTACAAGAAGAACAGAGAGGCAAAACTACAGCTTCCTATATAAAAGCGAATTGTACTGTTAAAAAAACAACAATTACTATTATTTTCTTCTGTTCAAAAACTACATGTTTTAAATTTGGAAACTTAAAGAAAACCTAATTTAATTCTACAAAACATACTCTGAGGATAAAGGTCATTTTCTATCCTTTTTTGGTCTCTCCTATTTTTATTGTTTTCTATATAATTTTAGCTATTTCTTCATAAGTACCTTAATACTTTGTCAAGGGCCTGACTCATATTTTCTTCATTTCTCAAGAAAATATGCCAAGTGAACTGTCTTAGGCATATGAGGACACAGGGACTCGTTCTGGACTATAAAGAACTAGAAGAGATATAATGAAATCCTGAATTTAAAAAAAGTAAGTCTATGGGTCTCAGTATTACTTGTTTCTTGAATAAATGTTTGTTTGTTTGTTTTCCTCTGGAATTTTACTTAAAGAACACCAACATCACTTTTGTCAAGATGAGGAAATAATAATATATAATGTGTGCATATACAATTCGTTGGTGCTTCTTTTTGGTGTCGATAATTACTTTCTACGTTTTTATAGAATGGCAAATTGAGTTTAGTAGACATGATGTACCCAAGGCCACATGGTTGATAAATAGATTAATCAAGAAAGGTTAGAAATTTCCTTTCAGGAACCCCAATCTACTCCTATGGAGCCTCTCTCATCACTGTCACAAAGAAACATTGTTTTTTCATCTAATAAAGTGCATGCACTTTTTCTGTTTGTGCTCTACCAGTTAGGATGCAGCATTACATTTTCCTATTCTACATTTACAGTTTCCTATACATAAAGCTAGGATATAGGGCACGTTGTTTTACTGTACTAAGCTCAAATTTCTCATCTGCAAAGGAGAATAGAAATGGTACCTATCTCAATTTGATCTGACCTCTAATTTTAAGAATTAAGAGACAGTCTATGTAAAGTACTTACTATAGGCCTTGACATACAGTAAATGCACATACATTTTAAATATTATTATTCTGAATTTCCATAACCATCTCTGATAATAAATTCTCTGAAAGTCAAGCCCTAGCGTATATAATGGTCTTTGCACAACACTATGTACAGTCATGATTAAGGCACTGCTTCATACACCTTGCCCAGAACTGTAGGTGAAGATAACACAAAAGATGAGTCAGAACATATATTTCTCCTTTATACCATCTTCATTAGAATTTCCTATGGTCTCTGTCAAATGCATACTCCTGGGTTATGTTTCAGATGTTTCAGAAATTACTTTAGTGAAAAGTGAAGTCAAACATATCTGCATTAAAATATGGTCCTAGCCCATATCATCACTAAGAATCACTAAATCTATCTGAACTATTTACCATCTGAATAAAGGAAGAAAAGAAGGAGGGAAGGCAGAAGGGAGGAAGGGAGGGAGGAAGAAAAGAAGGAAGGGAGGAAGAAAAGAAGGAAGGAAGGAAGAAGGAAGGGAAGGAGGACATAAGGAGTAGTGTTAATAATATCAACATCACAGAATTGTAATATAGATTAAATGCCAAAATATTTTAAGCAATGATATTGTTTTTAGCAGATGACTAACAAATCTAACATTTCTTTCCTGAATCCTTCTCTTTATCTTCCATAACAGGAATAACAGAGCCCAAATGTAAGGTGGTTCCTTTATTGTCAACTACAGAAACTGGCCTGGAGATTCCCCAAACCATTCTATTTTCCTCTACATTTCAGGGACAGTTCCTCTTCTAAGTTCTCCCAATCTCTGTGAAGGTTAACATATGGATCCTTATATAATATTCTAATTTTGATTTCATTTAAATCCAAAATTAGCATAGTTTCCTCAACTTATGTTTTTCTTCCTTCTTTTTTTAATCATTCTACTTTTAAATGCAGGAATTTTTGTTTGTTTATAAAAAGCACAATCTCAAGATAAAAATGTTCTTTGGACAAAGTAGTCCTCAAAGACCCTCCTGTCATCTATACACATACAAGTTAGCATCCTCATGCTTGGAGCAGGAAACAGTCTGTGACCATTTATGTGTAACCTGAGAGGTGATCCATTAAAGACTTCCAAATTTGTCTCCCTACCTCTCTACATATTCACCCCTTTTGTATCTAACTGGCCATTACACACTGAACTAGTCAATAACAGGATCCATGTGTTATTCACATCTTTGGCCTCAATACCTGGCAACACTGGCATATGATGGACATTTATGTTCTCAAAGAATGAATGAAATCTGGGGTAGATCTTGGTAACTTCGGGGTCAGACAGTGATTCTAGGCTACTTAAATGGGTAGGTGAAAAAAAAAAATCCTAGCTATTAAAAGCAGAAACTGGAATGCACAATAAAAATAATCCCAGCTGTCAAAAACATCTATGGAGGGACTGACAGGAATAGAATACACGGGCAGCAAAGAGACAAAATAATTTGACTGAAAACTAAGTCCCCTCTGCCACAGTCCAGCCAGCTTGACAGTTTAATTTGCAACTGGAGAAAAGGAAGGGGGAGGAGTCAAAACAGGTGTTTGGTGTTTTGTTTTGTTTTCCCTTTTCTCATGGGGGGGGCAGCCCAGTGAAAGCATGGTACTGCCAGCTGTGAAGAGCAGCTGCCCCTGCAGACGCCACGCCCCGTGTGTGCGATAGGTCAGACGCAGCTTCAGAAGGCCCATAAGATGAGGTGAGGATGCAAGTAGGGGAAACAGTGCTACATACAAACAGAAGAAAAGGAAAGAACACACGGTCCCCACATGATGTCCAATTTCGAAATGTCCATTTTTATCTCTGTTTTTCTAATTAGTATAAAGTCATACTCTTTCTTTTTCCTCCTTCTGTTCACTAAGGAAAATATGATGAAAATGGATAAAAGTGAAAAGTTTGCCTTATGTGCAGTATACGACTCGAGATACCTGCCAGGCTCAACTAAAGCATTGCAATATTCTCCCCTGGCTATCTATATTCTATTTTTTCCCCTCATTTACCCACAGGCCCACCCAAACCAGAACAGTGGAAAGAAAGGATTTATTCTCTGTAAGCAGAATTGTGTGGCATTCAGAGGAAACCTGACTTTGGCCACAACCCTGAGGGGCCATGTTGGCACAAGTGTAGAAGGTCATGAGCACTTATTCGCTGATGAAACCCTGGGAGAGGACTAGGTGGGTGGGAGCGGAGGAGCATCTTTAAGCATAGGAACTAATCATGACCACAGTTTGATTTTTTAAGATAAACACATGGCAACTCACAACGATATGCGTCCTAGCCTTTACTTTGTCCTGAGACCTCTTATTTAATAGAGGCCCCAAAATAGCATTTCAGTGTAATTGACAGTAGAAAATGGATTGGTGATTCCATAAAAAGGATTGATTTAGGCTAAAGAATAAAACAGGAGAAAAATTAAGTACATATTTAAAACTAATATTCCTTTCAAGTTCTAGTGGTTTTTGTTTTTTGATTTTAATTATCTAATATAGTACCCTCTACAGGATTTTGGTCATGTCAATGAAGATCAATTTAGGCACCATGGGGGCTGATGAACACTCTGAGACTCTACCCAGAAAGGGGGCTGAGAGAGAACATAAGAATTCAAAGCATATTACTGGGCTCAGCATGTCTGAGAAGTTCATTACCAGCAAGTGCCTGAATAAGACGCAGTTGGTATTAGAATAATTCAGAAAATCAGTGGGTGAGCTGATATCTCTGGGAAAGGCAAGCTTAGGGTTTGAAAGGACGATCTTTCAATGTTATATAATGTCATTCACATAGGAATACTGACTTAGTAGATCAAACACTCTCGGATACTATATGGAAAACTTGGAGGGTTCACAAATTCTTAAGGTTAATCCAACTAATGGAAATATTTCTTAATACTTAGTGAGGTTGATCACAAATAACCACAATGAGCAAGATACCAATGAGACACTAGGAATTAACACACCTTAATATCGGCCCTCAAAAAACTCACATTCTTAGGGACTCACCAGTTTATTAAAATACAGCATGAGCACTGAAAATAATAGAAGTAAAATTGTGAAACAGGAACATAGTTGAATGTTATTAAACCCAGTTTTTGATTCAGGAGCTAGAGAATGCTTCTAGAACTAGTGGTGTCTAAGTGGAATATTTAGTGATGAATTGTAGTTAGCTGCCAATAAGAACTATATACACAAAGGCTGAAGAGAGCAGACAAATAACAAAAAGAGGTCAGGGACCTATAAAATTCAAAATGGTGAGAGAGCCCAAAGTGATGAAGTGCATAGTGGGAGCTCTGGTGATGGGGATGGAGAGTAGGATGTCTATAAGGCCACAGAGAGCCTTGTGCTGCATCAAAGAGTTTTCCTGAAAGCAAAGGAAGTGACCTTTTTATTAAAGTGTATCCCTCTGATGCAATGTGAAAGTGTACTTTCCAAACTGCGCGTCAGCAGAACAATTAGAATAAATGTAACACAAGCTGAACGTTGTATTCGAGATTTCAAGGCTTAAATTTCAAGTTTGTATATAACTAGCGACCCTTTCCAAAAGCCAGGTTTTATACCCAACTATCTAAGTAATCTATGATTTTTTTTTTTTGGAGGGCAAAATAAAAGTCATCTTAATACTTCTTAGTTTTTAAAATTATTTTCTTTTCTTTTTTTTTTTTTAAAGATTTTATTTATTTATTCGACAGAGATAGAGACAGCCAGCGAGAGAGGGAACACAAGCAGAGGGAGTGAGAGAGGAAGAAGCAGGCTCACAGCAGAGGAGCCTGATGTGGGGCTTGATCCCATCACGCCGGGATCACGCCCTGAGCCAAAGGCAGACGCTCAACCGCTGTGCCACCCAGGTGCCCCTAAAATTATTTTCTTACAAAAATAGAAACTTGAAATCTAAATAGAATTGTGACAGTTAATGATCTCAAGCACTATAATACTTTTGCTAACATAAAGTAACTACAAGTAAAGAGATTTCCTTTATTAATAAGTTGTTAATAACAGAAGGTATGAATTGAATATTATGCTCTGGTGATTATGGGCACTTCTAGAATGGAAAGACTAATTTTGGTTCAGTTGGAAACTTTATTCTTAAAATTCTGGGTATCAGGCTGTCATGTTCATGAGAAAGTTTTTAAAACATTCACTATTCTGACATTTGACATTTAGTATTTAAATTTTTTTAAAACTTCAAGCAGTTGAAAACCTAAGTAATATTAATTTTACATGGATTATGATTAATAGGTAGGTGTTTACCTAAGAAATAATTTAAGAAAGTGTGTGGGAAGAACACTAGTCCCAAGAGATATTCTGTGGGGGGAAAAAGTTGCTCCATAGTTAATTAAATTTGGGAACTGTACAAGTTTTCAAGATTCACAAAGCACATTAGCATCTTAAAAGCTCTGAGGACCGCAAAAGAAAAAAAAAAAAAAGCTGCTCCTCTTTTTTGTAAGCAGCATTTCTGAAATTTATGTAACCATATAACTTTTTAAATTTTAAAGTGATACACATTAGCATTATTATCACAGTACTATTATTTATTGGCTGCTTACTCTTTGCCAAGAATGTTGCAGTACAAACATTATCTTGGTTAATAATCTTATGATTTAGGGGTTATTATATCTCTTCTGATACGAGGAACCCAAAGCCTGTAGGAGGAGCTGGCTTGAAGTCCCACAAGTGTTAAGTGGCATAACAAGGATTAAAACTAGGACTGGTGAGTTCCACAAACTACAGACTTAGGCATTATGCAATACCACTTACTTACAAAGAATTTCTGTTTTTAAACTCACTTGAAAAATGCTTTCTGGGACAACTGATGTAACATTTCCCAGTTACATTATTGTTATTACTACTAGCCTCCCTTTAAAATTTAGGTTATTTAAGGCTTTTCTAAGTTATATTAATCATGTATATTCTTGTACATGGCATACTATGTAAAGGTATTTAAATATTTACGAAACCTTTAAAACATTGATTTTTCATTAGATATATTAACAATGCCATATTTATATACCAAGATTCAGTTAAATAATGTGTTAAGTAATAATTACCAGTTCATAATTGCAATATTAACATCTTGTATTTTCATTAAACCAGTGTGGATTCTGGGTTTTAAAAGGTAGCTCTTCATTCAACTAAGATACCCATCAAGCCAGAAATGCTTACTACTTATTTATCAATTACAACAAAAGCAGTTTTCTTCCTAACAATTGTTCACAGATCTTTAGTGTGAGCAGTCATGTGACAATAAAGAGTCCTCTGAAATATGACAAATGAAGGTATTCTTTCACCAAGTAACACACAAGAAGTTCAAGGATTTGGTTGTCATTAAAATTATATTACAGAGTATTTTCCAAGGATCTATTTTAAGAAACCCAAATAAATAAGACCATGTTCCATATAATGTTACAGCTAACACCTTATATGTTCCAACTATTACTAACATCCAGGTAACACAGTTTAGAGAGGCACACTAATATGAGCTAAGCCAGAAAACAGAATTTTTTTTAAAGAAAATTCAATACTTTAGGAAATAAACCTCCCGAATTTGAAAGGACTTATTGTTGTGATGTTTTTATGAGCATAATTAAAATTAGTTACCCAGTTTTGCCAGATATTTTTGCTTTTAATTTAAAGTATTTAGTGTGACAATTTATCTTTCAAGCACATTAATGAATTAAAATTTTGCAGCCACAGAAAACGTATATTTTATTGTCCTATAAGCTTGCATATCCATCTACACTATTCTACTAAAGCTGTTATGCAGAAAAAATAGTTAACTTATACGTCATTTACAAATTCCTCCTTTAGATTTTTACCATGGATAAAGTGACCATTTATATTTTTTAGGCAATTTGCTAGTAACTCCAGTGTCCGTGACCGAAATAATCTCAAAGAATATCACAGTAAAAACAGGCCTCCAAAGTTATCTAGTCTGTTCTAAACATGAATACAAATTCAGGCTGACATTTTGTTCGGTCCAAAGAGAAACGAGAAGAACAAGAATAGTGTCATGACTTTTATACAAAGTTAAATTTTCTTAATTTAAGAAATTGTCTTTCATTCTGAGATCATGTAATCTTACATTTTTGTGTTTCAATGCCCTTACTCATTAAATAAATTTCTTGTATCACTGATCAGTTTGAATTTTAGTTCCAATCTTAAAATAATCCAGACTGACCAACAATAACCCAGACTGACCTAGATAAGAACAGGGAATTAAACTGGAAGTAACTGATGTAATATGCAAGAAGAAAGTAACATCTGTTATCTACCACCCTTTACAAATAATTTCTAATGTAATCATTCAACGTAATTCAGTATTTATACCTCACGACCTGTGAGGTATAAATTGTGTTTTACACAGAAACAGGATTAGAGTTAATTCTAAGGTGGTTCAATTGTGAGTGACAGAACCTATTTTGAAATTCGGGCCTGTATGCTTTTGGAGCCCACACTCTGTCTCCTGCACTCATCTGCCTTCGAAAATACAAAGGCCAGGAAACAATACAAGAAAGCATAGGCAATAATTTGGAAAACTTCTGAAGTTCCTGGATTCCCTCCCCACCCCCAAATACTTCCATGATAAAAGTAATAGGATTGAACCCCAAATGCTTTCCTCTTAAATATTGTTTTCGTGCGCAGGGAAAATACTAATCAGTAAGCCTGGAAGAAGATGCACAGCAGTTTACAGCAGCCCACGGAGCAATAGCTCAGGGGCTCGGGTTCATTCTAAGAGCCACTGCTAGCCCTTATCTCAGAGGTAAGCCACACAGTTCACCAGATTGTGCTGAATATGTAGTCACTACAAAGCTATACACCATTTAGAACCTTTAAGAGATTCTGGGACTGCATCTGGTTTTTTGTTTTATACCTGAGCACAGTTATTTATTTGAATTTACTTAGCTTTTTTGGAAGGCTTTGAGTCTCATATGCATTTGGATTTACTGGATTCTGTTCTAGATTTGTATGACTATAACTCTTACAGACATCTTAATTTATTCTTAATTTTAATTTGATTTTATATAGATATATATATATATATATATATACATATATATATCAAGTGAATTTGGTATCCAATGCAAGGTGAATACATACATATATATGATGTATAATGCATATATTAAAGTGTAATAGATACATAATATACATGTATAAGCTAAAGGGAGTTACAGGGATAGGTAGCATGAGTAGATAAATAACTAGAATAAAAGGAAACTATGTCAGTTGACATAAAGGAAAAGAATGCTATAGAACATCAAAAGAAGGAGAGATTTTGTGAGCTTAATAAGGGCAGGGTCTAAGTTCAATTCTATGTGCTTCCTTCCAATGTGCAATACTTGTTTTATGTTACCTTTGTCGTGTTATTTGTAATTGTTTCTTTATAAAGTGATTATAATAAAATGATCTTCTTAAGAGTAGAGAACATGTATTATAACCTTACGAAGTGACAAAACTCCTAGTAATTTTTAGCACCCCAGGATGCTTATTGAATAGATGGATTAAAAAAAATAAATGAATGATCATTTTGTGCAAAACTAGAATGAACTTTTAAATGATTCCCACACTTTTGCCATCCAGGATATCTCAGAGCTATCGCTCCAGCTGGCTTTATTCTGCAGACTGTGAGATTTCTTAAGACAGATGTAGTGGGTCTTGAAAATCTGTTACAATCCAATTATTTTCTTTTGCAGAAAATTGGTTTTCTTTTAATTAGGCATAGTTTAAGAAAGAAAAAATCTTCTGAAATTACTTTAGAAAGTTGTTTTAAACAGCAGCACAAAAATAACAGTTCCAATTACATCGAATTAAAGAATAATTATTTTAAATAATTTTATGACTAGTCCCAAAGAGGTTAAGTGGCTTTTTTCAAGGTAGCACACTGAATAATGAAGAACTACTTAAAAGAACTTAGGTTTTCTTATTTCTAAAGCTATAATTATCTACACATGTACCACCAGGATGAGAATGTAAGCTCCACAAGGGCAGAATATTTATTTATTTCATTCTTGATTTCTGAGAGCCTAGAATATTGTCTGATTTCATTGAATGCAAGAGTATTTCTTAAATGAGTGATCAAATCGATGAAAAATGAGAGGTGTGTAGTTTACTGAATTATGTAGAGCCAATGGTGCATATCTGTTTGTATATTCTAGGTGGAAAGTGCTAATTATTTTTTTAAAATTATGAACAAATATTTATTGAAAGCTTATAATGTGGCAGGCACTATTCTGAGAGCTAGGGATAGGACTGTGAACAAAATAGAAAATGTCCTTGCCTTTATTGAGTTTATAGTCTGGAAGGAGAAAACTAAACCAAAATGACAAATATACAGTGGTTCTCAACTCTGGTTGTAGAGTTTTTAAAAGTTAACAATGCTTAGGGATACTCTCCTCCCCACTCCATATATATGTGACTTCTTAAGTAATTCTGATGTGTGTGTTTAATTTATAATTTATGATAACTTCTCAGATAATTCTGATATGCAGCTAGGGCAAAGAACATCCACAATAAACAAACATACAAAAAGTATAATGTCGGTAACGATAAGTGTTATGAAGCAAAATTAACACAAGCCAGTGTGGTGGGGGGAAGGGGGGCTTGCCGAGGCTGTGCATATCCAGGAGACAACATTTTAGGAACCACAAGAAGGCCAGTCTGGCTGGAATGAAGCAAAGCAGAGCATGGTACAGTTTTTCAAGGGAATAGACAGAGGTTGCTGTAAGGATTTTGTGCTTTCATTTACAAATGATGAGAAGACACTAGGAAAATCTTAGTGAAGAATAACATGATCTGATACAGCTTTCAGAGACATCCATCAGACTGGAAATATGCTATAGAAGAGCAAGAGTAGAAGCAGTAAGACAAGTCAGGAAATGCAAGAGAGGATGGTAGCCTTGGGATAGATGGTAGCATTGGAAATCATGAAATATGGTTCAATATGTCTTTTGATGTTAGAAATGAGAATATGTCTTCATGGGTTGGACATGATGTGAGGAAAAAAGGAAGTCAATGATTATTCTAGGGTTTTTAGCTCAAGCAATAAAGTGAACGGCAGTGCTGTGCTCATAACTCTTGATAAGTTTCATGCTTATGTATTCCCATCTAACTGAAAAGATGAAAAGGCTCGGTTTTGGTGCCTTAAAATAGGATGGTAAAAGAATCTATTTAGAATCCTTTTCCTCTTTTCCATATATATATATATAGCCCCACTCATATGGACACAGCATATAAACATATTTGCACAAGCACATGCATTACTATAAAACAATCTTAAGTCTAGAGAGCCTTTTCTTATTCTACAGTAGAAAACCATGACAGAAAAAAGAAAAAAGAACACAATATTGCATTATAATGCAGATCTATGATATCCTGGCTCCATCAGCACATACCTGAAAATTCTCTAAGAGTAATGGAAACTAGGAAGGACTAATAAAATGAAAGTACCATCAAAGACAGACATGAAACCTTCATCAGACCAATGAATAAATTTCAACAGAGTAGAAGCTTTGAGACACTAAAGGCATCTTTAAAATGGTTTTGTCTTAATTTTGAGGTTGCCACTTCTTTTTTTCCTAAAAGCTGAATAATGGCTGAACTTTAATACTGCCCCTAATCTGCCATATAATACTGCTTTTCCTCATTTTGTTCCATGCATCACTGTAAACTTAAAGCCATATGTTTTAATCTAAATCATTCTTCTTGTCATTAGCAGTTTGTGTTTCATCATCTCCAATTCCTTTTTAAAGGCATTCCTCACTTAAACACTATTCTTTATGAATCTTACGAATACAATCTACAATTATGAAAACAAATCTTAATGAATATTAATGATATTAATTACTGTCATTGAGTATGTGGCTATTGATGAGCCAAGAGTTTCATATATTCTAGTTTAAATAAAAGGACTAATGCTGCAAGGTAGGTATTAGAATCCCTGTTTTTCAGATGAGAAAACTGAGAGACTCAATCAATAAAAAGTGGGCTAAGGCACTTCTAAAGCTTCCTTTGGACTCTAAGATTTTTGAGCCTATATGTTTTATTTATTTATTTATTTTTAAAATTCTCCTTTTGTTTCTTTTTTTATTTTTTTAATTTTTTAAAATATTTATTTGACAGAGAGAGAGGGAACACAAGCAAGGGAAGTGTGAGAGGGAGAAGCAGGCTTCCCTCCGAGCAGGGAGCCCAATGAGGGGCTCGATCCCAGGACCCTGGGATCATGACCTGAGCTGAAGGCAGATGCTTAATGGCTGAGCCACTCAGGCACCCCGCCTTTTGTTTCTGGCAATAAAGTATAATAGAGCTTGAGGAAAACAGTCCCAATATCAGGTCACATATTAGATGTGTGGCTTAGATAGAAATTCAGGGAAAGGAAATTCTGAGGGGTCAAAATTACAAGAATACCTGAGGAAAGATATGTAAATCCTGAAAACTCTCTATTCTGAGTAACTTACTTTGGATATCTCAAACCACTCTTAAAGGCAATAGATAAAACATGGGGACCAGAAAAGATGGGTGGTTGAAAGAACTAGCTTCCATAATACTAGACTTCTCAAAAGCAACAGTCCTAGTTAAGTGAACCAGGAAAAACACTCCTCCCAGACAAAGGTATAGTAGGAATACTTGCTAATTTGGGGCTTTATAAATAGATCAAACCAAATAAAAATTGTTAGACTAGATAAGAGAAAACACAGACCAGCTTTACACAATTTACAAGAAAAAATGCCTAAAACATAAGCATAATGTAAGTTTTAAGTCAAAGGACAGAAAAAAATATGTCAGACAAATTCTAGACAAAAAGAAAAATCTGATATAGTTATATTAATATCAAAGTAAATCATGAAATAAAATAGTAAATCAAACTGATGAAGAAAAAAGTGGTAGAGACAATGAGAGTCACTACAAATTAACATAAGGTTCAATTAAGCAGAAAGACATAAAATGCTTAATTTTAGATAGACTTATAAAACAACCACAAAATATTTAAACAAAAAATTGATATTAGAATAAAATAACAAATATATCATTATAGTGACAGGTGTGAACACAACTCTTTCTATAATTGTTAGATCATGTAGACTTAAAGAAAAAAATTAGGAAAGTATACAGAAGATGTGAACAAGTTAATTAATGAGACTGACATAATGGTCATAAATGAACTGTGTTCTCTACAGTTAAAAGAACACATCTTTCTAAGAAACTTTGAACCATTTACAAAAATTAAACATACACTAAAGCCTCCACAAATTTTATAATGACTATACTCTGAACAGAAATTAATGTAATAGGAAGTCAAATATAACATACAAGATAATAATGTTCCAAAGAATTAAATGTTAATTCAAGAAAATTAATAAAATTAACTAACATCAAGCAAAGTTAACAAAGAAAAAAAAGAGGTCATATAAACCACGTTATAAATGAAAAAGGGAACATAATTACAAATGAGACAGCAGTTGAAAAGACAATAAAATGATATTTTGAAATACTTCATGACAATACATTTAAGAACCTAGGCACAGTGATAAAAGTCCTAGAAGAATTTACTCAAAAAATAGGACTTTGATAATATTCCTCTACCTCTTAAGGAAGTTAAATTACTAATAAAAAATCATGCCCTCAAGACCACCAGGCTTTCTTTTTATAGGAAAATTCTTTTAGTTATTTGAGGAACTGATAACAAAATGTCAAATTCTTTCAAAAAACAGAAGTAAGCGGAAGATTCTATACTCCTTTTTTGAGATAATTACAAACTAGTTACCCAAACAAGACAAAGGAACTATGAGGATAGAAAATTATAAACAAAACTCATTAATACAAATGTAAATGTACTAAAGCTAACTGAATCGTTATAAAAAGAAAAATGTCATTTGACCATGTTGTGTTTTGTTTATTCAAAGATTTAATTATTTTTCAATGGATTAAAGAAAAAGTACATGATCGTCACAATGGATGCCAGAAGTACATCCAATAACATTCATATCTACTTACTAAAAAAGCTTAGGAAACTGAAAAAGTATATATACAAAAAAGCTTAAACCTATAAAGTATATATATTAAAGATTATAACAGATATGGTCAATAGTATAAAACTAAATGTATTTCTTTTGGAACTTGACACAAAATTTGCTACCATCACTTCCTTCTGAAATCTAACAAATACTCTAGCCATACAATATGACAAGAAAAAGAAATAAGAGGTATAGTTTGTTAAAGACTTATTCAAATTGTCCTTATCCACAGATGATATAATTATGTACATGGAGGCACCAAAAGAATATACAAATTCATATTTAAATTCAACAATTGTTTGAGCAATTGTTTGGCAAGTTTGCTCTAACTAAAATCAACATAATAGAAAAGAATTACATTTTTACGTAGTAGCAGCAAACATTTAGAACTTTTTTTTTTAAAGATGCCTTATATAACAACAAAATACAAGGTATCTAAGAATAAATTTGACAAGGTAATATTTAAAAGTTAATGTTGTAAAATATTTTGAATAAAACAAAGGTCTTTTAATTTTACTGCATTTTTTTAAAAGTGCCAAAGACTCATAATACGAAACAGTGGAAAACAGTGTTGAAATACTCAAAGCAGTAAAACTAAAATCTTTGCATATCCTACTTCTTTCATTAAATGTTATTTTATTTTCATAAATCATTGAATTTCAATGCAATGAAATGCCCTAAAGTAATAAAAGTACCTGAAGAAGAGTAAAATCTGTATGTATCCAATCCCTTTCATTAAAGAGTATTTTGTTTCCTCTATTCCTTGCATTTCAGTGGCATCATTGTCATTTTTCTTGGCAGAAGCTTTTGAAAGGAAAGGTGACACAACTCTTCACTCCTTTTCTGTCTTTGCCCAGGCAAAGGTTATTGGGTTTTTATTATTATTATTGCAGTGGTGGTGTTGGAACCTGAGCAGAGCCCTTGACACTTGTCTGATTCAAATTAAGCCCAAACCCTTCATACAAATAAAATTACCTCATTTTAATTGCTTATGTATCTGTAACCACTTAACTAAGTGTTTACAGTTTTTCCCCACACTTATTTGCTGGATGAATCTTAAAAGCTGATTTATCAGGAGTATATTAAAAAGGCTTAGTGCTTTAAAATGCAGATGCAAATCCCCCTCATAGAGAGGCCAGTCAGCCTGTTTTAGTGTAAATGAGAGTTATGCTGCTAAATCCCCCATAATGAGATTAGAAAATATCTTGTAAATTAAAGCTAAGAATTTTTAAAGTTAATATAATGCTTCCCTGCTAGATTACATTTCATGTTTAAAACATTTTAATGAAAAAAAAAACTTAACAAATAACACAAGAACAATAATTACTGAAATAACAAATTAAAGACTTGAGCTATGTAAAGGGTTTCATATTCACTGGGGATCAATAAACATTAAAATGAAAGAGAAAACTGTTTAATGAACTAACAAAATAACATTCTAGGAGTATTAGGGACTAGTAAATGTCATTATACTTTATTATATTCTCCTATCAAATTATGCCACACTCTTCTGTCTTGATATAATGCATTGTTTAAACAAAAGAACAATCATAGGTATAGACAAAGACAGTGAACTCACTGGGTTGCTTACAACTAGGGTGCATATCACTTACCTTCATTAAACTAAGAAAAAAACTTCAAAAAGCATTATATAAACTATCATATTTCCAAAGAAAATCAACATTCATAACCCACCTCTAATTTAAAAGTTATTCTCTTTAATTCATGGAATTACCCTTGCTAAAATTTAGAATAAAATGTTTGACTTACACAGGTAATTTCTCATATACAGCCATCTGGCTACATGACTTATTACTGAAAAACATGCCAGAAATTATCTGAGACAAATTCTATATACCAAAGGTTTTAACCACCACATCATTTATTTTTCTCTGCATCTAATATAAAAATTGAAAATTGTGTAGTAGATATTATATATATTCTCATGTTTCTGTATTGGTTAAACCAGGAGATCTAGCATCTTTTTGTTTGTTTACTCAATTGTAAAGGAATTCTTCATGTAAACCTTCTGATGAGGTATGAAATAAAATACATAAAAATCCTTGGTAAGTGGTGTCGCAAAAGCACCACAACATTTCTGACCATAAACTACACACCTTAGGAAAAAAGTGTGCATCCACTAGTCCATTCTATTAGACAATGCAAGCAAAATGCCCTTCTGTGAAGTTCTTAATGAGCAAATTTCAAAGTAATTTTCCTCACATTGTTACAAATTTTACATTAAGGATGCAAAAAACTCTTCCAGAATGTTTCCATAGTTCTGTTATACTTAATCAAGGTTATCACTATATTCAGCTCTGTATTTACTGTCAAAGGAAAGATTCGATCATTATCATGAAATGTAAGAATGCTTCAGGCTCCCTACACATGACAATTGCTAATCTTTAAAACCTCTCTTTACACAAAACTTGACAGCTATAAGCTTACCTCTTTAAAAAGACAATATACATTGATGTATTAGAATAGTAAATTCAAATTTCTGAGCATAATATGCACATTAGCATAACATAATTGCTTCTGCCTTTAGGGTAGCCAATCAGATTGGGCAAATGCACCTATTCTTAGAGCTTTTGAAATGATTTGCCACTTGGGAATTATAGTGAAACAATCCAATTTCACTTTTCCACAAATGATTCATGCTCCAAAAATCAAGAAACTCTATTAAACTTTTAAGGAGCAATTTTTAGGCTAGACACCAAAACATAACTCATAAAACATATTGCTAAGTTTTTACATCTCATATTATACAACCTTCACATTGACCCCACACACATACACAAAGCCAGAAGTTGCTCAAATTCTATGTATTTACAAGATTTTAAAAATAAGAAGAACTATATAGATACTGAACTTTATACTGAACCAAAATTATCTCATAATATTCTTACTATATTGGAGACTAGGTGTTTCCATAATGCCTATTGGCCACAAAAATGGCAATTTTAACTAGCTTAGAACTACTATTCTCATTATTTTTAAAGCCCTTATTAAGTAATATAATCATTTATTGATTGATCCAGTAAATATCTAAAGAACATCTTCCAAGTTTCCAGGCATTGTGCTAATACTTGAGAATCAAAAGTTAACAAGATACCATCAAACTTTTGAGTTCACAATCAGTCCAAAACCAGTCAGTAGCACCAAGATAGAAAACTGAAGGAGAGATAAACATGCCCAGGGTTAAATGGAGAGAATAAAGCAAAGTTTTAATTTCTGTGATCTACCTGGGATCCTGTACTGAATTCTGATTTTTCATTTAGCAGTATTTAAACATATCACTGAGGAGAGGCTGGGTAATTTTTGTCTTTCTTTGTACTTTCTGCCAAAAACTAAGTTGCTGTTCTGGAGAAAAGAGCCCCACTTTCCAGAAGTGACATAATTAAAGCAGATGGTTCATTGGATCAAATAAAGTATTATCCCTGCACAACTTGTGAAGTGGTTCTCATTTCAACTGATTTACTATTAAGAGCTGGAAGGTGGGGGAAGAGATATGAACACAGAATTCAGAACGGTTGATTTCAAGTTATTTTTCAATTCTACTGAATGGATTATTAATGACAAACTAAAACCTTTGTCTCTACTTCCAGTTTGTTTCTTTTCCCGAAGTGTTGGAGTCCTCTACACCAAAAAAGAGTAAAAAAAATTGTCAGCAAAATTGAAATTAAAGTATAACCTTAAAATTGAGACTTTATGATCTATTCCTCTCTCTTTTACACTATGTGCCATGAAATTCCTTAACCGACCAAACAAACAAAAACCTATTTCCCTTCATTCCTTCTAATTCCTCACCTCCCAGTTCAATCTTCAAGCCACAGGTATCTGGTTTCTTCTGACCCTCTCCCTCTACTGAACTTCCCTGGAAATGGCCGTCAATTGCATAATGATAAAAATTCTAAGTACAATGAATATTGTCTGTTACCCATCTTACTTGCATCTACCGCAGCTTACAATATTGACTAATTCTTTTCTGAAGCACTCTTTTCTTTTGATTGAAATATCTTGATGAATTCCTGACTTTACTTCATTTGCTTACCTGGCTCCTTTTCTCTACTTGCCTCTCAAACGTTCTCAGCCTTATTCTTCTTCTCTTTACGTATCCTGCCTCAATTCAAGTACTACTGGTCTGAATATTGGGTTCCCTCACCTGCCAATTTGTTTTTATCATATTTGAAGAAAGGATTCATCTGAATTGGTGTAAGAATGAGTTCTTTCTCACTTAAAAAAGAGTTGGCCTTCACTGGCACCATATTATTGATTCATTAGCTCATGTGATTCCATGTAAAACACACACTTTTCTTCCTAAACTGTAAATATGAGCTTCTCTGGTTGATAAGCTAAATGAATAAAAAGCATAATTTAATGAAAAGACTACACTTTATACGAAATCTTAAATCTGCAAGGAATAGCATAATTTCAAGTACTAGCTTAGTACTTTATTAATCTCTCAAATTTTGGTTTTATAGGAAAGATTTTCTTTTTAAATTGTGTAAATAGTCACTAGTCTGGCTTCAGCTGCCACCAATATGCTGAGAATTTGTGCATTTATACCTGCAGCTCATATTTTGTATTGAGTATTAAAGCCAACTCTCTCTTAGATACATGCTATGCAAAGTGTGGTCCATGGTTAAACAGCATGGCTATCTCTCAGGGGCTTGTCAGAATTACAGAACTCTCTAGCCATGCCCCAGACTTACTGAACTAGAACCTGCAAGTGAAGAGGATCCCCTGGTGATCTGTATGTACATTAAACTTCGTGAAGCACTGTACTAGAATTTTCCACCTGGATTTGCCCTCAACACTTTGCACTCGTAATACTCTCCCTCCAACATATTCAACATTTTCCTCCCTGTCCTGTCTCCAACTTACTTTCTTCTGAAATTTCTATCCTTATGATGGGCTCCACAAATCCACTTAGCTATCCAATCAGTTATTTTGGAGGCTTCCTCACTCTACATGTCCAATCACTGAATCCTGTTTCACTGACAGCTTAAATAGTTCTCCAATTTGTTCTTCTTTTCACTGCAGCATAGCAATAATCCAAACCTTCATTATCCCTTACCTTGGCTTTCTCAATGGCTTTCAGATTGACTCTGTGTCATCCTTATTCTAATCTGTTTTTCACACTATATGATATTTGCATTTTTCAAAAGCATGAATCTTATTTCTACTCTCCTGATTAAAGGCCTTCACACAAAAATATCTATTTTCAAATAAGCGTAAATAGAATCCACATGAAAATATGTTGTTGATCAGGAGATCTGACAAATGAATGAAAATAAACATATGCAATGATTTCTCTCTGCCTATAGGATAAACTCTCTATCTTCTGGTACCTACATACCTCTTTAACACTTCACTGACAAACTGCTGTTTCCTTAGCACATAACCTGGGTTCAAAGCATTAAGTCATTTCATCTCACTGTCTTTGTTTTTGGGGTTTTTTTTAAATGATTTTATTTATTTATTTATTTGACAGAGAGAGATACAGCCAGCGAGAGAGGGAACACAAGCAGGGGGAGTGGGAGAGGAAGAAGGAGGCTCCCAGCACAGCAGGGAGCCCAATTATAGGGCTCAATCCCAGGACCTTGGGACCATGCCCTGAGATGAAGGCAGAAGCTTAATGACTGAGCCACCCAGGTGCCCCTCATCTCACTGTCTTTGTAAACACTGATACCTTTACCTAAAATGCCTTCTCCCACTCTTTTAATTATTTTTTTAAAGATTTATTTACTTATTTGAGAGAGAGAGCACAGCATGAGGAGCAGAGGGAAAAGAAGAAAGAATCTCAAGCTGGCTCTGAGCTGAGCACAGAGTCCAACACAGGGCTTGATTTCATGACCCTGAGACCATGACCTGAGCTGCAACCAACGGCTGGATGCTTACTGACTGCACCAAGGAGGTGCCCCTTCTCCCATCTTTTAAGTCAGAAATATGACTACTCAACCTTCAAGAGTCTGCTCAAATATTTCTGCCTTTGTCAATTATTCTGACCTTCTCCAGATAAACTTTATCACTTTCTGCTTTATATTCCCTACTGTATCCTGCACATGTCTTTATTGTATGGTTTGAAAATTGCAAGAGTTTCAATGTTTATTTCTCTTATTAAACTATGAGCTCTTTGAAGGCAAAAAACCATGTCTTATATTTCTAACTTAGCACCTAATGCTCAATAAAGTGTTTAATAAATGAATGAAATAAAATAAAAGGTACAAAAGAATTGAGCAATCACAAAAATGAAAATTTTAGAATATTAAATAGTATGAATATCTGTATAATGTTCAAGGACAAAGAAAATTGAGTCAAATAACTGGTTAAAGAAGACATTAGATCAATCAGTTATTTAGATTGATATGCAAAGATTAATTCTCAGAGTCCAAAAACATAATTTGAAAATATAGAATATATAGAAAATAGACTAGTGTAAAAGAGAAAGGGAACAAAAGGGCAAGGACATTAATTCAGAGATAGAAGGAAGAAAAGGTAGGGGACAGAGGCAATTTCAGTATTGCTTTGTAGGTTGTCAAGAACAAGAAAAAGTAAGCTAAGGGCATGGCTAGTTAGCAACTGCAATGACTGTGCGAGCTGGCAGCTCTGGATCATTAAGTCTGTGGCACTTATAGGATGGATCATTAACAGTCTATCAAGTACCGTGTGCCTGTAACAGAGTCATTTTGATGTGTTTATTGACAAGTAATGCTGTCTCCTATAGAATGTAAACATATTTCATTGAAAAATATGGGATTCTAAATAGAAAACAATGTGCCAAGTTTAAAAAAAAACACAAGTTTTATACTCTATGCCTCAAAAGCTATACACAACAAAATGGTAGAAGTATTTGAATAAAATGGAAATATTCTAAGGATGACATCATATATCAAGAGATCTTCAATAACATTCAGAAAATACGTTTATGCACGATTAATTAAAGGAATAATAATATGTAACAGATAAATAAGTCAGAAGGTCCAAATAGTGTATACTATTCAGTCTTCATGCCCTATCTAATTTGGAAATTGAAGTAGGTTTATGGATAAAAAGTATGTGAATAAAATATAATTATATTCACACTGAAAATGTAAACCTGCTGTAAAAATTGTTACTGATTTTTTTCTACATTCCAAAAATTCTAAGTGTTAAGAAATGTTAAAAAGGAGCTGAAATGTAGAGAATTGTTTACAGCTTTGCAAACAGTAGTAAAAAATATAAAGCCAGTCTTCATCCAACCGCAAAATATGTCAAATCCGCATTCTCTAGTGTTTACTTGAGACAAGTTGAAGTCTAGATTGTAAAATTCTCACGTGTAAGGTCACAACTAGGGATAGTATTGAGGTACCATCATCTGTTTAAGGTTTAAGAAATATAAACAGTAGTCTATGGGGAAGCATATTTAGGATAGAATACCATACACCAATTCCTGGTATATAAGTCTCATTAGAAGAAAAAGGGTTTTATCATTTTAAAATTATAATTGTATATGATAGGTGGTTATATTTATTCATGCAGTAGTAGAGTAATCCTATCAACTATATGAACTCAGGCATAGGAAGAAAACCAACTGAAAGAAAGACTCTTCACACAGCACTCTTAGTCGTGTTTTGTGAAATGTCTCTTAAAATTAAGTCTTAATTTTTTCTATTACATATTGCATTTTCTCTGTTATTTACATGGAACAACTGGAGATGGACTATCCTAGAAGGCTTTCCTATGAACTCCTGGGATAACCAGTCCTTTGAGAAGCAGAAGAGAGCAAAATACAGCAGCCCAAAGCTGCTTGGGAATTAGACCTTTCCCAGGTCTGAACCCTCAACAGCAGAGGTAGCTTACATCAGCTGCCAGAGTGAGTAAAGAACCACCATGAGAACCACCTCTTGACTTAAAGGAGTGGTTTTAAAATGGTATTTCATGAAATTTTCAAAGTCCTAGTGAAGCCAGGAGCCATAGGTGATAAGGAAGAGGTAGCAGGTGAATAAATCTGAGGCAAGCAGGCCAAGCAGGCAGGGCTCCCCAAAAAATCAACCCTACTTCATTTAGGAGCTATTCCAATTGTAATTGTATTAGATATTGACACTCAGCCTAAGATTTTCCTTGAATATAGAATGCATTTCCTGCCTTAAACATTATCATCAGAATTACCTCCTTAAAAATTAACCCACCAAAATGACAAGTTAGGGAGAGGGAAAATAACTCTCACATTGTCACTAGCTTCACAGTTACTGAGTAGCAAACAGGGAAGACTTAAATCTGAGGGTATACCAAAGTATTGCTGAATTTTATAGATCAGGAGAGGCTAAAAAATGTCTTATGTGAAATCCTTCCATTTTCAGGTGAGTACAGTGAGGTCCAGAAAAGTCCTGGGACTTATATCATGTTACATGAGTCAGGATCCAGAAGTGAACCAGGAAGAGCACAAAGGGTGTGAAGGGAGGAGGGTAGAGCCTAATACAAGGACATTCTGTGCAGTGAAATGTCTCATAAAGTCACATGCTCTCCATCACTGGGAATATTCAAGAAGGAGGGGAACATCGTTAATGGAGTATCTACCAGGTAGTAAGCACATAATTAAAATCAATCACCATAGCCCAGTGAGATAGATATTATTTTCTCCAATTTGACAGATAAGAAAACAGACTTGTATAGATGAAATAACTTACCGAAACTCACAGAACTAAAAAGTACCAGAGCTGGAAAATAAACTCAAGTTTGTCTTACTTCAAAACACTGTGCATCAACATTAACAAGAAGCATTCTGCAAGCAGATGACTCATTTCTCATTTATGTTTTTATAACTGACCCAAGAATTTTTAAAATAGCTGTATTTGATAACTCTAAAACCCCTAACATCTAGATTTTGTGGGTATGGGCTAACTTGGGGCAAGCAATCATAAGAATTCTAAATAGCTAAGATGCAAATGGAGAAGACCAGAAGCTGGAGAACAGAGGGAGCAGGAACCAAGGAGAACTTGGTGCACAGGAGGAGGACTAGAGTGGGGAAGCTGAGAGGAACTTTGGCCAGCTTTAAATTATAGTTGATCTGTCCTTGCTTATAGTGTCTCTGATCTTGTGATGGCAGAGAGAAAGCTGGTGGATAAGGACCCGAGGTCAATTCTTCAGCTTTTCTGTACTCCCCACAGCATTAACAAATCATTTCTAGACTGTAAGATGCATGTTCTAAAATAGGACACCAGGACTCAAGTTCATAATTGACTTTCATTAGTTTCCTTTAGATTATTCACACTCAAAATGAAGAGGCCATTTCACACATATAAAATGTTTTCACAAAATGTTATTATTCACACAGTAATATTTGTATATTTTCTTTTTAAAAGCATCTTGTATATTTAACATTTGCCTTCATTAAATAAATTTAGCAAATAAGAGGATAGACTGTGAAATCTGACCACATTGACTAGAATCTTGGCTTCTTCACTTCCTAGCTGTGTGGCCTTGGACAGCTCCTTAAACTCTCGAAGACTCAATTTATTCATTTGTAAAATGGGACTAATGATAGGTTTTTTACAAGGATTAAAAGATTTAATAACTCAAAGTGTTTAGAACAGAAGCTGGCATAACAGTTTCTATATAAGTGTTAGCTATTATTATTACTGCTATTACTATTAAAGAAACATATGCTTAAAAATGTATCAGAATTTCCATAAACAAAAATATAGTACAAAGTTCCAACAGTTAAACTATTGCTCGCAGAATCAAAATTTTATTGCAATATACTAGATAAGTTCAAATAAAATGGGAAGAGCATTTCTAAAGGCACAAAATTAAACTTCAGGCTTTGCCACTATTATAAATTAATATATTTACTTAACTTAAGCAACTATGAAATCTGTTAATATATGTATGGAATATGCCTGGCATGATAAAAAAGACTGTACTATTCTGGTAATCACATATTTTATTGAAGAGCCTTTGGGCTATTTTAATATTCAAATCAGTTGAATATTTAGCAGTAATAATGTAAGATTAATATTTGTACAGGCACTTGCTCCTTTAACAGAAGACATTATAGTCAAGCTATTACCCTACCATAATGGAAAGATTCTTTTAAAGCACTCTCAAAAGGAAAGCTTTTACAGGTTAGAATTTTATTCTGATACCATGTATTTCCATAAATGATGCCATTTCTTAAAGTACAGAACATTAATCATCAACTTTCACACTATTTCACTTTCATACACCATAAATTGTAACCACATTAACATAGGCAATCATCTTATGATCAATTGTCTGGTTTTAATCATTTAATTGATTTTAAGAAATGCACCAAATTTTCAAGTCATCACAACTGCAGACATCTAATTGCGTTTACAAACAAAACGTTTTTGTTCCTGCATTTTTATACTTGGTTGATGTTTTGCCATATGTATATTGCCTAGTAAAAGCACATATCTACATGATTTCCTTTTTATGTATAAATTCTATTTCATAGTATTAATATAATACTCCAGGCAGTACTTTTCTGGGGAATTATTCCATGTCCCTGAAGAGGACAAAGCCACTCGGACTCATGCTTTAAAATACCCCCTAAGGTGTCTTATAATCATACAGAAACACTGGCCTGCCATGATTTATTGCTTAATTTTCATATTTTACTTTAAACAAGAAAAGTAAAAAAATGATCTCTTTTTTGCTAAAGAATGCAAATCTCAATTACCGCAGGAGTCTCAGGAAGGTGGAACAAACCTGAGCAATATTATTTTCTTGTATCCTTTCGTATAATGAAAATAGCACAGCAGCTGTGTAGCAGAGGCACCCTTGAACACATGCAGAATGAAATGACACTTTTTTTTGATTTTTATATAAAATTAGCTTCAGAACACTCTTATTTGAAAACACTTGGCCATTTACAATACATAATGGTCCTGGCCAAAAGCACACAGGTGTGTTACTTCCTTGTAGTATTGTTTTATTTCTTTGGCCCTTAGAAAACACCAGAAGGGGCTCTATTGTGCATGCAGGTGTGATCACCTACTGTGGAGTATAAATTGTATCTCCTTTTAGGTGAGCAGTAAAGGAAAGGGAAGAGTGTTTTTGAGTATTGACTTCCTAGCTTGCCATTAATGAACTCAGGGGTCCACTTTGGGAGAATCACAACCTCTACATATCTTAGTTTCTTTCTTCTGGTGAATGTATCCCACTTTCTTCTCCTCCACAAACCTTATTTCGTGACACTACATTAAGTAGAATGTCAAATAGAGCAGGTAGGAATTATTTCTTGTCCATAAGGAACTGGAAGATTAATGGGCAACTGCAGTTACCTCCCTGTCTCAGAAGGCCCATGGATAGGTCAGCAAAGGTATTTTTGCCTTTTCTGAGCCTTATGTGGGATGACAATAAAAAAAATCACAGAATAGTTGATGATAGTTCACAAACGATCTTCACATCATTACTAGGATTGGGACTTAACATCTCTCCCATAATCTCACTGCATTTAGTATAATTTCCTCTTCTTTATAGATATAGATGGGGCTTCGGAAGCTTGAAAGTTTTTCTTAAAAGAGCTAATAAATCATGGAGTTCAGACTCAAAAGCCTATTTATTTATTTATTTATTTATTTATTAAACTTTATGTCTAGAGTCATTCCTATGCGTCATGACTTAGAAGTGAGCATGGGTGGGTGGGGGAAGGAAAGCCAGTGGCACATTTAGGAAAGGGCACTCAGAAAGAAAACATGTAAGGGGTTAAAGTCTTCTCTAAAAATGAAAATCACTAACATGAATTGATAAGGTCTCGGTGCCAGCTTGGCACTTTATTATTTCATTAAATCTCCACAAAAATTCTATACGAGTTTAGGTCCTTTTGCAACCCTTGTTTTACATATGAGGAAAGACAAACTGGAAAGTTAGAATAATTTATGAAAGGTCATGTGGCCCTCGGGTGGTTGAATTGGGATAGTTTCCCATTTCTGCTGTCTCTCAGGAGAGCTCTTCCCAAGGCCTCATTCACTGTTTTGCAATAGTTGCACAAATCACAGATGGGCAGGTTTAGGAATAACTTTACATGTAAGGAACTGCAACATAGTTGAAATTTTTAAGGTACATGATTCAAAAGTTATTCTCTCTGATACTGTAACTGCTTGGTTCTATCAAAAATCATGACAACAGTTTACAACTTCTAAAACAGCACTCTGATTTAGCATAAGTATACTTTAGTGAGTCCTGATGTAATGCTGTGAGAAGAGAATTGTTTACAACAATCTGTCTTCCTAGACTGATTACTTAGATATTTTATATAAATTATTTATTTATATAGAAATGAGTTTAGTCTTGAAATATAAAACCTCTACAGAAAAGTGTGAAGCATTGCTGATAAGCATTTAACATTTCTGAATGTCACAAATGTTTATATGGTTCTATGTCCTCCCAGACTATGGTAGCAAAAAAATGTGCACATCTACAGTTACAATTAAAAGCTACATTAAATTACACAGATGGAAAATTAAATATTTATGTAAAAATTGTGTTCTATTATGCTATTATATTAGGATGGTCAAAAGCAAAGAAATATATTTCTAAACTGTTTCTCTCAGCCGTAAAACTAGTTATAAGAAGATAAAAATTAAGCATACTGTAAATAGGTCAAATAACTCAAAATAACCAACGTAGTTAATTTTTTTTGTTTGTTCTTTAAAAAGGCAGGGTATGATTAAGTATATATTAATTTAAAGTGCATAGCACCCAAGTAGAGGAAAACACAGTAATGAAAAAGCTTTTTAAAATGGACAATGTAAACTTTATATTTTTTACTTACCAAAAATATTTACTTTCTCAAATATGCATTAGATCTATTTGATGGAACAAGGGTGGTAGTAGTGCTTGGACTTTGTGTTCTTCCCTATGACTGTGTCCTGCCACTTCAACATATACCTCTGTTGTAAAGATATTTGCATCTGGATATTTGCCTTAAATATATAGGTTTTTAAACATGACCTCTTACACTTTAAGCATAAAATCCAGGAAACAAACAAAGAGGGAGACTGACTTGAGTACAACAGAATTTGAACTGGATATAAGGATATTTAATAGAAATAAATTCAAAATACAATTTAAGACCAATTAGAAAAGATATTGCTATGCTTTATTGAGCACCTACTATAATTCTGGTGTTACCAACAACTTATTTTATAATGATTTTATTGAATTTTTACAACACGATGGAGTCCATATAATTATTTCCACTTCTCACACAGGAGGAAACATGTATTTACTCAAGCTACATATCTAATAATGGCTAGAGCCAGGATATAAACCTAGACAATTAAATAGCAGGACTAGACTTCTTTTTACTCTTTGTTAAACTAGGTATGTTGCACCAGCTCTTTGGAAGACATTCTGCTTTTCAAACTTAACTACACTTGCCTTTGTTATCACTCTTTGCCATTTTTTACTTCCTTTATTAACACACAGAGAGGAAACAGTGGAATTAATTTTATGTTTAGACTCAGGCCACAAACTATTTCGTGAATATCTGTGTACAAAACTGATTCAATCGGTACCACTGCAAACTCCTGAACGCATTTTCATCATGAGCGGCACAGATATTATTTCACTTCTATATAATACTAAGCAATAAGTAACAATGTAACACAACTCTACTAATAAGTGTACTTTCAGGATGTAACGTTTGCCAGGTCATTTATTTTTATTTGCTCCCTGAACCTTCCGCAATTAGCAAAGCACCATTTTTGGTGTTTATGATTACCACTCAAAGTTGCTGCCACCTGCTGGTGGTATTCCCTTATTATAAGAGAGCTAAGCCTGCATTTGAGTGTTCGTAATTCTTAGCTATTTCCTAAATACTAGGTCCTCATGTGTTAGACCTCAGCAAAGGTGCTCCATAACTGGTAAATAGTGGAGGAAGGTTTAAAAGGTTTAAAGTATGACTCTAGCCAAAGCTGTTAACCACTATTCTGTAGGGCTTCCTCTTTAGAAAAATCTTTAAATAAGTCTGTGACATCCATATTACTGAATGTCCTGCAGTGGTAAATAAGGATGAGCTAGTTCTACAAACGCTGGTGAGGATAAAAATCCATGACGTAGTGTTAAGACCAAAAAAAAAAAAAAAAAAGTGGCAAAACATTATTTACATAGATCATATGATTACATTTATTTAAATCATAAATTACAGATTTATATGTTTAAGCTGAGGTTGAAGTTGGTCTATTCCCATGGGAGGTCAGATTTCTTCCACAAAACCATGATGCTTCCATAAAAAAATGCAGTTTTCAAGGTCAAGGGAACGATTCAGGACACTTAGCTGAGATAATGTGTTCTGCCACTGAGTTTACAAGCTTAGGCATATTTTTAAAAAATCTCTCTTATATAATATTTCTATCTGCAAATGATTTCTGCTCAAAAAACTCTGGTAAAAAGTTTTGATAAAAGATATCGCTCTGTCTTCAAAAAGCCTGTGATCTTTTTAAATAATCACTCATTAGTGAGCTCTGATGATAACCGAAATAAAGCACGCAAAGATCTTTGTGCTCCAAGGAACAACATGAGAAAAAACACAGGAGAGATATTATTATGGATGCTCCATGAGTAACGTATTTTAATAAAATAAAGAGATTCCAATGTAACAACTGAATACAAGGCACTGAATGGATACAAGACACCGTTAGATTCTTGAAAGATATGACATTGAAGTCATTAAAGATTCTACTATTGAGTAGTAGACAAGGAGAGCATTCACATATAACAATGATATGAGTCAGATTATGATAAATCATGTAATATGAATATAAACAAAATAAACTGTGCATTCATGAAAGGGAAATTTCCCCAAGGAATGAAAGCAGTAGAATCTGACCTAGACTTTGAAAAATTAAGACCTTATCAGATAACAATGTCGGGAGTGGCCATTCCAGGCAAACAGAACAGAATGAGTCAAGACATGGACGTATAATAGATTGTGAAAAGTTCAGAAAATAGCAAATTATGCCATATAGTAGTTGAGGATATGTTAGGACAACAGTAGATGATGACAGTGATTGCTTGATATTGAAGGCATATGAATATTATGCGAAGGACGACTGCTTCTTTTCTGTAAGGATGGAGAAGCCACAGAGGTCTCTGATCAAGAACGTGACAGGGACATGTCTTCATTTCAAGCAAGATAAAGAATGGATGAATGGGTGTGGAGTAGCTATGTCAGATGTCCAGACATGAAATCATGCTAGCAACAAGGAGAAAATTAGCAAGAGAAAATATGAAATATTCCAGAGGTAGGCCCTTGTTAAAGCTATAAAATGAAGAATTAAATTTCTTCAGGCTTCTAATTTTCCAACATTAATCTATTTAACAGTAAGAACCATCAAATGTTAAAAAGAAAAACAACAACAAGAAGAAGAAAAAACTTTGTGTTCCTGCATACTAGCTCAATATTGTGACCAAGAGGACAAAGAGGAGTTTGAATTTTCTACCATGCAGAATCCTTGAAGGATATAAGGCATAATAAAGAAACTCTCAGCAACTTGATAAGAGGAATGAATATGACATTAGGGAATAAATACTCAAGGACTATCTTCTCAGAATAAGTACACCACCAATAGCATCTCAAAAGTGTAGAGAAGAGATCTTCAGATTCACAGAAATATGGAATTCTTTTATGATCAGAGGGGTTTAAAGACTTATTCAGTGTTTGCTTCTGGTGATAATCATTGGTAATTCTGGCAATATATTTAAGAAGAGTTTCTGATGATACAAAATGCTGGTTGTGGGCATTTAACTCAGAAGTGTATTTCCTATATATCCTGAGATAAAGGAAAAATGTAGTATTCAATATACACAGCTGTGAAACATAATTGCTAAACACATATGCAGCTGAAAAGAAGTGAGATATTAGGACATATACTAAACCTTCAATAATTCCATTTCCTGAAAAATTTACTTAAACCACATATTTTACACTTAACTATTTGTTATCTATAGATTCTGTAATACGTGTTATAATTGCCAAGTCCAACATATTTTTTGAACTCCTTGCTGCTAAAGGCTTTGTCAAAGTCTTCCCCTGAATCCCACACAGTGGCTCACAAAGTGCTAGAGAATAATACAAGCCAGATAAACACTTTTTACATTAGAGGGAAGAAAATTCTCAGATGAATCTGCCATAGACAGGAGCATCACAGTAGCCCCAGAATCACACAGAATGAACCATTCTACAGAATCATTCCCTCTGAGGACTGCATTCACAGTGCACAGAAGCCAGCACTTAAGCACCACTTAAATAAAAACACCTCCTTGAATGAATTGGCAACAATAGACCCTGAGTATAAAATGGAAATGGAATAGATGCTGATTATGATGAACTTGTCAGCCGGCTAACCCTCGGCAGTTAAATTGGCAAGTGCAGTAAGAGCACTGACAAAAAATCAGGGAACAAGTCCACCAACTCTGATCCTCATTGAAAGGAAAGAAATTGGGGGAGAGAGAGAGAGAGAGAGAGAGAGAGTGTGTATGTGTGTGTATGCATATGCATGCAAGAAAGAAAGAAGATCTAATGACTATTACAAGGTTCTTGTAATGAAATATGTGACTAAGTACATGCAGATTATGATGAATGTCAAAAAAAAAACCCCAATTGAGGTTGTGAAAAACAGCCACTTTAAATTTGGTTAAATATTAAATCCAACTCAAATTACATCTTGCAACTATTTCTAGGACATCATTTTCATAATTTTCAACATTCCTCTCCACTAATGCCCATGGCTAAGGAAGCCCCAATCAAAGCAGTCTATCCCCTGTGGGGCCATCGACCTAATAATCTGGTTTCCGTTTAGGTTCATCCATATGTCAGTATGTTTCCAGCAGCCACTGCAACTTTGGGGTTCTAATTGGAGTTGTTACGAAAGGGGCATTTACCTGAGAGTGTCAATTTCCCGACAGACAAAGTAGCAATTAATTGATCTAAAAGTTAAACTAAGCATGAAATAATTATAAAAATACTACAGGTATATCAGATTAGTTTTAGCCATCGATTTGTTTTTGCACTTGTTTGTAATAGACTGACTCCCAGTCCTTTGTAGGACTGCCCCAGTCCTTTGTCCTTCATGTCCTTCCTCTGTCCCTGCAGGTACTCTTCCAGCATGTTGTACAGGGATTTAGATTTCCTCTATGTGTTTAATGCCCAGTTAATATATACCTGTAGTACTTTCCTGTCTTGATTACAAATACTCAGGATTTTGTAGTTTTTGTTTACATTACTTCTAACCCATATTTTCCCTTTTCTTCTGCGGTTTTGTTTTGTTTTGTTTCTGTTTGTGTTTTCTGGTCTTCTGAAGTTGCACATTCCATTAGTTTGGGATGGCGTCCTTCTTGAATTACTTGCGTATGCAAAGACTAAGGACTAAAACATGGGTAACAAGGTACCCTGATGTTCTTTTTTTTCTTAAAGATTTTATTTATTTACTTGAGAGAGAGAGAGAGCAAGTGAGAAAGAGAGAGAACAATTGAGAGAGAGAGAGAGAAAAATTTGGGGAGAGGCGCTGAGGGAGAGGGAGAAGCAGACTCCCTGCTGACCAGGGAGCCCGATGCGGGGCTCCATCCCAGGACCCTGGGACCATGACCTGAGCCGAAGGCAGATGCTTAACCGACTTGGCCACCCAAGTGTCTCTACACCCCAACGTTCTAAAGTGAGATGCTAAGTCACCTATGTGCTATTGCTTCCAAGTGTGTAGTCAGATAACTGGTTTCATGACCACAGGCCTTGAATGTGCAACATGATTGATACTGAAGAGACTGGGAAAGGGAATTTTTGTAAAGAAATGTTTGCAGGCCTGTGGGCATACATCTCTACCTCATGTCAGGTGAAAGGGTTTTCAACAGGCATAGTACAGGGCGGGGGTGGAGGGTGGTCTTTGAGTCACAGACACAAAGGAAAGATATTATGTCAACCTTGTTTCTCAAACAGCAGGGAGAGGTGAGAAGGCCTTGTAAGGAATTTCCCTGGGGTTCTCAGAGCAAAGGGGCATGAGTATTTCACTTGCAATATTTGTAGACCATGATGGAGAAAAAGCCAGCCTGGGATGACTTAGAGGGACTTCACCTTAGGAAACTGCTTCTTAGGTCATGGTAAACCAACAGAAATTATAGAACGAGGGGGAAATCAACAGCATGGAGCCAGAGAACGCATATCTTGTATAACAAGTGCAGCTAGATATTCCTAGTGCAGACATGTCTAAGTCAAACTTTTGAGAAAGTATTAGTTTTGAACATCTGCCAAGTAAAGAGAACACTGGGTATCAGGTTACAATAGCACAAGTCAAAAAAGCTTATTTGTGTCTTATCTCTCCGCAGCTCCTCTTCCTCATCAACACTGAAAAGTTCAGAAATCACATAAGCAGTAGGCAAGGAAATAGAGAAATCAAAGTCACCAGCCAATCCTCACACCCTCCTTCCCACAACAGACTGAAAGTTTAAAACACATCAAAGCCGAGAGAATAAAATTTGGGATTTTGTCTATTATACCTTGTCTAGAAGTAGCAGACAGATCAGCTCTTAACATGTACATGATTTCTGACTAACTGTGACCAGGACACTTTTATTACTGTAGATCATCCAGAAAATTCAAAGGATCCATGCCGGGTAACATCCAATTTACCTGCTCTCTGTAGCAGTTTCAAACAAACATGAGGGACAGGGACAGAGATAAAACTGTTTTGTGCTGCACTCCATAGTTTCACTTTTTAAAGCACACCTAGTCATTTACACATGACTCCTCTGAGGGCTACCTACCAGGCCACATATCCCTAAGAACAAGTACCAGCTGTCTAGGCCATATGTTACCTAACCTTTAGGACATGAAGGTTCCTCCCGTCCTCCTCCCCCAATTCATTCCTGAGCTTTCCTCACTACTCCCCGCCCCCCCCGCCCCCATAATTAGTAATCTCTGGATTATCTCACACTTTCCTTTTTCCTCTATCAGCCTTTTCAATGCTTTCATAAATAGCTTCCTTAATCAAAACTTCTCTGTTTGAAATAACTAGCAATGCTTTTGGTTTCCTGATGGAGCCCTGCTGATATACTCACTAACTCTGGGTTGCATATTATATATTGATATATTAATGTATATTAAAAATATATTCATAATTTTTAAATGACTTCAGAATGAATATCAAAAATCAATTTAGTTAAGTAAAGGAAACTAAAAGTCAAATGAACACATTCTTTAAAATAAACTGGTATAGTCTGGGACGCCTGGGTGGCACAGCGGTTAAGCGTCTGCCTTCGGCCCAGGGCGTGATCCCGGGGTCCTGGGATCGAGTCCCACATCAGGCTCCTCCGCTCTGAGCCTGCTTCTTCCTCTCCCNTTATGAATATTTTAAAAATACAGGAGATGAGGCGTGGGTGGCTCAGTTGGTTGAGCGTCTGTCTTCGGCTCAGGTCATGATCCCAGAGTCCTGGGATGGAGACCCATGTCGGGCTCCCTGCTCAGCAGGGAGCCTGCTTTTCCCTCTCCCTCTGCCTGTTGCTCCCCCTACTTGTGGTCTGTCTCTCTCTCTCTTTGTATCAAACAAATAAATAAAATCTTTAAAAAAATAAATAAAACCTAGAAACAAGTTTGATAAGTCAGTGTCTATCCTCATGTCTACTTGTAGGGCATCCAGATACGTCAGATTTCATAAGTTTCTCTATTACCAGCAATACCCAAAGTAGAAGATCCTGAAGAGAAGAGCATTAGAGAGATTTGAAGGAAATTTATGTAGTTTTGTGTAGATCTATCTACAAAGGTTTTGAAATAATACCTTAAAATGACATGGATCGTCCAGGTATATTTTGCCAGACTGTGAGAAAATATGATTTCATCAAATGTTGTAAATTCCTTTGGAAAATGAATGAAACCTCTTCAATCTGAAGTAAGACACTTGAGAGGAAAGAAAAGCATCAATGGAAAAGATAATGATCTAATAGGGAAAATAAAGACAGAAAGATTCAGCGTCTTAAAAGAGAAAGATTAATGGGGGGGGGGAACTCTGGTTTTTTTTTTTTTTTTGACCTATAAAAAGTCAGTTAATGTACATTCCAGGACGGCAAACACAAACTGGCTAGGTAATTAGCCTTTGAAGAGTTGCTTTTTTTTTTTTTCTTTTTTTTTTACCATCATATAAAAAATGTTTTGCCTTGTTAAAAAAAAAAAAAAGAGAACTCTAATCTAACAAAAAACATAGCCACTAATGGGTTTGTATCTTTTTTTTTCCACATTCAGGTTTGCAAGATTATTAAAAATATATACATATTCATCTCTGAGCACAGCACTGTCCATTAGCTAATCAGTTTTGGCAATACGCTGTACAGAGATATACCACTGTTGGTTTCTGACATTAAGATAGCTTTAAGCTTATCGGCTATTCTGACAAGTGGAGGCAGCTTGGAATGCAGTCCCTGGAAAGCATTTGCAGGATTTACCACCGTTTGCCCAACACCTTTTCAATGGTGAGACATCTGGGCACATACTTAATCCAAAGATCCAAGGATACCTGCTTCTTCGTCTTTTTCCTTTTTTTTTTTTTTTTTAAGTAGGCTGCATACCCAGCATGGAACCCAACATGGGGTTTGAACTCATGACCCAGAGATCAAGACCTGAGCTGAGATAAACAGTCGGATGCTTAAACTGACTGAGCCACCCAAGAGCCTTGCCAAAAATATCTTAATGCTTGAGTTGGGGTCAAAGGAGCAGAGGAGTCCAAAGCAAGACACCTTTTCAAAAACTCTATAAACAAGTCATCGTCACACTCCTTCAGTGCTGTCACCCAGTCTCTGCTGTCTTGGGGGAACATGTATTTCTAACTATCAAACAAATCATTCAACCATGGCATTCATTCCCACATATATAATTATTAGCCTTGTTCCTATATAAATGTCCTATAATTGAACAGAAAGTAAAGCTTGAGAGAGAATAAATTTTGAAAATCTAGGAAAGTGAATTTGACACGTAAAGGATGAATTGATAAAAATTAAATATTTTGAAGGTGCATCAAGAGGAATAAAGCCAAGAACAAATAAAGAACTGAAGTAAATTTATCAGTTTATAAATTTAAAAGATCATTCTTATGGCAGGATGTACAAGGAACAATAAACTGGAAAGAGATGATTCTTCTATTCCATCACATTGAGTTTAGGTCACTGCAATCCTTCAAAATGATAAACAAATTACAGGTTCTAGATTATAGTCAGATAAATGACCTGAAGCAATAGGCATCTATTTTAGAATAGATTAGAGCAGGTAAATGATTCAATTTAGTCAGCAGTAAATGAAATCTTTAGTTGTTTAAAACTTTTAACCATTAAAGAAAAAACATTAAAAAGGAAAATAAGATATAAACCTTTTTCAAATAGTAAAGAAAAATCCTTTTGTACAACCTTGACAGAGTTCTACATGTAGCATGCTTTATTTGACCAGGATAAAAATAGTTCAAATATCCCAGACATTAGAGAAAGGAAATATTAATTCAAAATAAGGACATTTGCCAGAAAGAAACTCAATGTATAAAAAATGAATCCTAATAAAATGGTCAGAAGGTCTACAATAAGTAACAAAGAAAAATATTGTGGGCAAAAATATTGGAATGCTATATTACAGACTATCTGGGATGCAGTCTGTGACCTATAAACATTCATCCCCCTCAAATATCTATCATTTTCAAATAGGCAGAATGGTACACAGATTGTAAGAAAGATTAACCACCCTCCCATACTTACCATCAAAAAGCTCAGATTACTTTAAATTGAGCATTCTCATATTCCTGGCCTCTGCCCAAGTTCATTTTAAAGATTAGTTTTTGCAGTTCTCTCTCTTCCTCTTTTTTTTTTTTTCATACCAGCAATCTGTTCTTAGCCTTTTAAATATCTACTCAACCATTTCAGCAAGCATTTCAGACACACAGAAGGATGAAATTTAATATTAATAAAATATCCAAAGTTAAATCCCTAGAAAAAAATTTCAACATTTATCTTTGAGTATCTCTTATAACCCAGTATGTAAGTACATCAAATTTGGAGCAGAAATAGAGTTAAAAATCTGAAGAAAGGTCTTTGATTCTAATGAGTAATTATACTAGGTAATTCTATTTTCTAAAATTGTATCCAATCCGGGATTTTTAAATAACATATATTGATAAATAATTAAATATTCACATTTTAATATAAAATTAATATGATAGCTTGATATTATGCATCAGATACCAGTAAATATGAATTTCATAAATTATCAGTAAACTACTAGAACTCAAAAATTAAAAACAGCTTTCCAGTCTTTCATAATAATATATGATGTTAAAATAAATTTGTTTTTTAAAGGCTGAGTTTGATCAGTACTTATTTAAATTCACAAGGAGTATTTCTCTTACAAGCAATCATTCAATTCTTATGTATTAAAAACATTGAAAATACAGAAATCAAATTTTTCAAATTGAGAAATTTATATTATTAACAAGGGTTATTATTAATACCCTAATAAGCATCTGATTTATCCAATGACAGTATTTTTAATTTTTATTATACGCTGGTGGTCACTAAGCCTTTATTTATCCCCTCGGGTAGAGCAAATGTTCTGTATTGAAGAATATTGCGCCAAATATGTAAACACTCTTCATTTTCATGGAAAGAAAATAAAATCTGCTTAGCCAGGCACTCAAGGCACTCTAGAATTGAGCCTTATCTGTCATGTATGAGGAAGCCTAAATGGACCAACTACTTCTTATTCCTCTGACTTCTGCTGTCTGGCTGTTCTAGCCACCTGCAATGCCCTTCCCCATCTCTCATCTTACAGCTTTTTCTAAGTGTTCACAATCTAGCCATCCGATGCATTCTTGAGAACTCTCAAGCACAAAATTCTTTTCTTAAAGCTTTACTTTTTTTAATCCCTTGCCAAAAGTGATATGAACAGCACTGAATTCCCATAGGACCTTTTCTTTGTTCTAACACTTATTACATTACAGAATGTTAGGGTCAAAGCAACTTTAGAGGTAATTTCATCCATGACACTTTTTTTTTTTTCTTTTTTGGCACATCAGAAAACTGAAGTCTCTATTAAATGAAATGCTTAAGAGCATACCTGCCTCCTTTTCTACCTTGTATTTTGAATATATCTGCATGTAGTTCATCACCCCTTTAAATAGATAAGCTCCTTCAAGTTTCATATTTTCTTAATATACACTTACACAGCAATTTTTTTAATAGAAGGTAACCTTAAATAAATGATGAATGGGGTGGAATGGGAGGGGGCAGGCAGGAAAAAGTCTTGATTCTACTAGGGAGTAAACAATTCTCTAGGGACTGGATAAAGATGATTAATATTAAGATGCCCTTCCTCGTCTTTTCCCCCAACGGCACTGGTTAGTCCTATGACATTGTCAAAGTGAAAGCATATCCAGAAGGCTAGTTCTTTTCTGTCCTTACTATATTATTGAGACAATCTGAAAAACCAAATCAGACCATTGAACAACCTTAAGTAAACAAAAAAGAACATCTGGGAGTAGGATTCTCCGGGTACCATCCCTATATCTTTGCTCAAAATCCCATAGGCTGATTTTCCACTCTAATGATGGAGCCAGCGAAGTAATCAGAAATAAGCAAGAGAATTAAACACTGTGTAATTTCATTACAGAAATATATAGAATAATGAACTAGAAAATAATTTGGGGACTCATTTTAGATAGAGTGGTCATTAAGATTTATGTGAGAAAGTTACATTTATACTGAGAAAGGGAGATGAAAGTGAACCAGCCTTAGGAAGAATCTGAGGACGTTTATTCAAGTTTATTGCACTGAGGAAACAGTGCAAAGATACACTGACATGACCACAGGTGATAGGTTGGCCTATTGATCAGAAACTGAATTCTTCCATGCTTTAAAATGAAACAATTAACCATATGCAGTTGTACAATAGAAAGTTGTTCACACACACTTTTTATTTGGATGAAGAGCACCACTACACTGAGCACTTGGCCTCAAGCTCATTCCTCTGTGTTCCCACCATCATTAGGCACATGGCTAATGCACATAACCTTAACCAGGGAGTAGGCTGACTATGGACATGTCCATTTCCCCCTACTAAATGGTGAACTTCTTGTGAGTAAGAACCATCTTTAAACCATCTTTGATTTCCAATGTATTGCAAGTCTCATATTCTAAAATTTTTCACTCCCTATTCCTCCAATAAGCTAAACTTTCACCCCATTAAACCCCATACTTTCTATAATATTTCATAGTCATTTCCACTTTTTGCCTCTACATGTGATGTTCCCAATGCATTTTAAGGCCTTCTCTGAATGGCTAATGTCTGCTCATTCATTGTTAAATTTCATAGAATACATAATCAGTGTAAAATATATAGCCAGATTACAGTGAAAGGAAATCTGAGGCCAACAATTTTGATGAAGCATCTTACATTTGTCCATCATGAGAGTATGCAACACAATCAAAACTATTGTAATGAGAAGGCAACTTGATACCAAAGGAATACATTTGTACTTAACCTGGGTTTTTTTTTTTTCCAATATAGACATATTTGTTTTAAACATTACATTTATAAGCAAATTAAAAAACACTTCTTTTGTACTGATTGTGATGATGCTATGACCCTGGAAATAATTTGGCTCATTTGTGGTTTGGAGCAAAAGAAAATACTGTCAGTGACTGTACCCAAAAAAAAAACTGGCATTTCTATTATGATGTATTATTTTTATAGTATTGCAGAAGTTTGCCTATTTTCTAGCACTCCCCTCTTTGAAAATTATAAGGGCCACCGGGATCTCAAAAGTGTGATGCATTTCTTTGCCAAGGAAAACTTTGGAAGAAAAGGCTTGGTAACTCGTAGCACAGATGGAGCACCTTTGAGGCTTGGCAACACCCATGGCTTTGCCACCTTGGTGAAGAAGGGAGCTCCACACAAATCCGTGACTCAATGATTTCTAAGTTGGAATATACTAACAATAAAATCACTGCCAGAAATCCTGAGAGAATTTTTGTCTACTGTCCTAAAAGTTGTCAACTTCATCAGAGCCAGGGTCTTGATTCACCGCCGTTTTAAGAAATATGTCAAGAAGTGAGAATGCAAAGTTCATCTACTACATAGAAGTTTGCCAACCTGCCAGAGCACGTGTTCCAAAGGCCTTGACTGAACTTTGAGTAAAAAGTTCAAGAGAAAAAAGTTCAAGAGAAAGAAAGCTCATCCTCAGAATAATTTTATATACCTTCTTTGTGGCTTGACTGACTTGGTGGGTATTTCTGGCCACAGAAATGAATAAGCTTTTCCATGTGACACTATTTTCTATAGTGACACTATTTTCTACACTATTTCCTCTGACACTCTTTTCCATAGTGATGATAACCTGCAACTTACCTTGTTCAACTTCCTAACTAGGGAAAGAAGTGTAGAGGGAGGCAACTATGTGAATCCCCAAATGCTACAAAAAGCACTTCTTCAGGATTAAGTTATTAGTGACAAAACCTTGCACAATCCTTCCAGGAAATATCTTTAGACCTCTGGAATCACAACAGAACTCTTGATTAATGGTTTTGCTGACATGACTTTTAAATTGAGCACAGACTGAAAAATTCTGACATCGACTTAAAAAAATTTAGAGAAGCATTCCTGGTCAAATCTGACCCAAACAGCTTGTTCACGTGAATTCAAATGAAGAACCTTGGATAACTCTGGTCTTATAGAAAATAGCTAAATCTTAATGTACAGGGCTGACTATAGAAGCCCTGATTCCTTTTGGTATCACTGGCAAAGTCTGAAACACTACCAATCAAAAGGAAGACAACCTCAATTTATGTCAAAGATGATGTGTACATAACGATGTTTAAAAAAAATAACACACTGAAATTCTTGTTCAAGCAGCTGCCTTCTCAAGGAAATTAATTTTGAACAGAGTTAAAGTTTAATTTATTTTTAATTTGCACAAGTTCTATTTCTTGCTCTTTTTTTCCCTTATTTATAGAATTGGACCATTAACTTTTGCATAAAAATAGTGAGACATTTTGTGAAGAGTTTAATTTGGTATATGGATAAAATAGACGCAAACACATTACATAAATTTTATGAACAATTTTGCATTTAAGTTACATCTGCGTTTTTCCAGCATAGGGCCTCTCTAGGTTTCATCAGATTCTCCAAGGATGTGGTGACCACACTAATAATTAGGAGCCACACACTTCACCTCTTAGGTAGAGCATTCTTTAACTTTTCTGGGCCAAGTCAGGAAAGTTGACTTCTCCATATTCCCACCACATTCTAGCTCCTACTTTGTGCTGATCAGTTTTATAGTAGTTTTCTTTTTCACGTCACTAGATTGTGATATTACTCAGGACAGGAAGTATGCATTCATGTTTGCATTCAGTACACATATTAATTAGTAAGGCCTTGGGAATGATGGTTGCCCACAAAATGTTTCATAAGTGAATAAATGCAAATAAGCACGCCCTTTCCTTTGTTTTGATTTTACCCCCTGGGAGCCTGTGTTTGTAGGAAAATAATTTTAGGTGGAAGATACTTTCATCTTCACTGTTAGTAAAGGAAAGTGACCTGGTAAATGAGTGAAACCAATCATATATGAACAAATTATATGTGACAGTTCAGTTTTACCTAATACCAAGTAAACAGTCACCTAATTACAAAAAGTTTACCTTACACACTATTTAAATTAGAATCAGTTGGCCATATAGGATTAAAAAAATAGCAATTAAACTCTTGTCAATAAAATTAAAAATCTATACAGCATGAAGATTTTTAAAAATCATCCTTTTAATTTTTCATATCACAGAAGTTGTGCTTGGTTCTAGATACAAGTCACTTGACCCATTCTTTAAAATGTATTGCCAGAAACCATGATAACGTAATTAACATTAAATTCAAAGGCTACATATCTCCAGCCAAATTCTGTCTATAATGAGCTAAATTACTCATATAACTTAAGGAAAAATGAGAAATGTTGAATTATTTAGATGCTGCACTTGTTTTCAATCCCTTTTTGCCCTTTAGAGACTTACCTAATATATCTGATAATATACTAGTTTCATGTTTTGTATTTACAATAGAATTTCAATATCAGAAGATTTCAATTATCTCTAAAATTAACATGAACATTTTTCTATTTTAATTTTATTTGAGAATTTTTATACCTTACGCATATGAGAACTTCAACTAAATGTTTGTTGAACTTAATTTAATACTCTAAATATTCAGAATGAAACCATCTTTTTCTGACAGAAAGCATTGTTCAAGCAATTAGAAGACTATAAAGCCATAAGGTAAGATGATAAGGTCTAAACCTGCTGAAGTTAATTAGCTCTGAGGAATAATTTTAAAATAATAGGTACATTAGCTGGAGAAAATTACAGCAAAGTATCTTCTGCATAAAAAATAGAGCATGTGGCAAAAATAAAATTGTAAAGAAAATGTCTTTTCTATCCTAGTGCAAAGGAAATCATCAGAGCCTTTTCGTATTAAGCCAGAAACCCTTTGGTATTCCGGGAAGCCCCTTAGGAAGGTCTCTGTCACTGAGCAAATGACTGATGCATATGACTCTCTGACTATTCACATCTATAGACCCAGCATAGCACCTTCCATCTGTTTGTGTTCTCTCTCTCGCTCTCTCTCTCTCTCTCTCTCTTTTTTTTTTTTCCTTTTGGAACTCTTTTCTGAATCTTCGGTCTTAGACCACTGAATTTTGGGAATAGTTTATTATTCAATTTGAGTTTGCCTGGTTCAATTCTACAAGGTAAGGTGTATGATTTCAAACAACTAATTTTTGAAAATCGATTTTATTTTTAAAAATTGAACCAGGGGCGCCTGGGTGGCACAGCGGTTAAGCGTCTGCCTTCGGCTCAGGGCATGATCCCGGCGTTTTGGGATCGAGCCCCACATCAGGCTCCTCCGCTGTAAGCCTGCTTCTTCCTCTCCCACTCCCCCTGCTTGTGTTCCCTCTCTCGCTGGCTGTCTCTATCTCTGTCAAATAAATGGATGAAATCTTTAAAAAATAAAATAAAAAAAATAAAAAATAAAAATTGTCCCAAACACGTCTAATTATATCTATAAGCACCATGATTTTCTATTTGCCAGTAATTATCTATTTAATTTATTTAATGATAGGCTTATTTTGTAGAGTCAGTTTTCCAATCGTTGCAATGTCAGGGTAGTATTCATCATAAGCAAAATAGTATTTCATTATTAATTTGATGTGGGATTTCACCCAATATTTGATTTTCCACATATGTTATCTATACAAATAAAATACCCCATTTTAGTATATTGTCCTTTCTTTATCAGTACATAAAATAAAAACTTTCTCCCCAAAATCTCCCCAATATCCAGCTTAGAAAAAAAGGAGTTCTCTCTCTACATTAGCAGGTTGGAATTCTAAAATAAATTTTGAGAAGTCATGATTTACAATTTAAAAGAGACCAAAAATTGCTAATTATCCCTAGAGATCAAAGAAACATTACTTCATTTGCAAATACATTTGATTTATGGAGGCTATAATAAATAATAATATTAACACATATGGCACTTCTCATCTTCAAAGACTTTTTCCAAATAATAAGTAATTAGCAAGATTACACATTCAATAGGTGATATGTGGACCACGTGTTTAACTTTTTTAAAAATACAATTTTTTTTATGCTAAACTCAGGACATATTTTTTCATTGATGATACCACGTACTTACTATAAATTTTTATTTCTACTACTGCTCAGGTTCACAAATATTATAAGAATATTTGACAAAGATTAGAAGTTTATATTAAAGATGAAATTTACATTATCTTTGTTCTTAGTGATACAGATCAGGACTTTTGAACAAGGCATTTATAGTTAGTTTCAGTTAATGCAATGGAATGAGTTTTTTTACCCTGTCCTGAGCAAATAATTACCTTCTTTAACTGTTATCTCTACCTTCTCCATTGTGATTCTCAATGCTGAATGACTTGCCTAGTTCTAGAATTCTCTGTTGCTTGAATGTATTCTTTCCCTTGATTCTCTAGAGATAAAAATGTATTTTTTAACAGTACTAAAAAAATGGTGTAAAATGAAATACGGCTGATTATGCTGGTACACAGGTTATGCCTTGATTTCAACATTTAGAAACACCAAACACCATTTACTGAATATTTTATTTGAAAATAGGGTGCTATCCTATTCTTAAATATATTGAATGCTTATAGCAAAAATATAACAATGTGCAAAAATGAATGCCAATTCAGATGTATTTGGGAAAAATAAAATATAGTTTGGCCACCTTCTTTCTGTGAAAATGCTTTGAATGCATATTTTTTTTTCCTCTCCATTTATTTCGTATTTATTATTCCTATCACACTGGTAAGTTAGTAAGCTCTTTGAGAGATCTGAGTACGTATTATGTGGGATTTGAATCCCTCTCAGCTCCAAAAGAGTAATTATGTTTAATGAGTCAATAATACTTTTTGATGTTCTGATTTTAGCTAATAATCTACTACTCTTAAGGAGTTAATAAGATTTTTCTTTTTTTCTCTTTGTGGGTCTCCCTTGGTTCAGGGGACAGACTGAGTGAAGAGAGAGACCGTAATTTTGCACGTGCCCAAAATATAATGAGAAATTTATTTACTATTCATTTATTGAAAAAATAATTTCTGGGAGTTCAAGGAGGGTTACTTTGCTAATGACCACACAGCAGATCAAAAGGATATTCTTGGCTGGGCTTGCGTAAGAATATAAGAGAACAGCTCTTTCTTCAAAACCTTTCAGAGTTAGTACTGTCAGTGCCCTTCCAGAGTCTATGGTGAAAATTGAAATTATAATAATCTATCTAGTTAGTGACGTTCTTGCTGAAATTATAGTGATTTACTTTAGAAGCTCATCGAAGTGATAAGAATATTATTGGATTTTAACTGTTACTATTTTAAGAAACAAATGTCCCCATATGCCCATTAATAATATTATTTTCATTGATCTATGTCTTTTGATTACATTTAAAATGTAGAACAGCAGCCAGTAGTTCATTTTTATTGAATTAGTTCCTTTCCATTACACATAGCAGTGTTTTAAGTAAGAACTAATAGGATGTAAAAGTTAACTTTTGTTTTGAAGTCTGTTTGAACCGTATTTTCTCTATTTGCCCACTAATGTGCCCAACTAGTCACCAATTTCTATTTACTCTGCCTCTGAGCTGTTTCTCTGATTCCACACAGGTAAATCACACATGGATCCTTCCTTGTCCATTAACTACCATTCACGCAGTTGCATTCACTGCCAAGCCTCCGTGAACAGAGGCAAAGCCAGTCCTCTGTGCTTTGTGCTCCCATAGCCCTTGATACATAGTTCCTACCTCAGCAGTTTCACTCTTCTTTAAAGCCACCCTCCCTACCCCAACCTCAGCCGCACCACCTCCACTGCAGAGAGTTCATAAAAGTGTCTTATTAGTTCCCCAAGTATCTGGTACATAAAATTATTGGATGGAAGGATGAATAGATGGATACATTACAAAAGGTACTTACCACAGTCTAAACTTTAGGAAGAAAGAATTCCTTGTTAAATTCTTGGCTACAAATTCAAATAGTGCATAACTGGGATAAAATCAATTCAACTTTAATTTTTTAAAGCATTTATTAGGTTTCTACACCTAAGGTTGGTGCTGATCCAGTCAGGTGGCTGGATTCTACAGAAACATTCAAACGCTCATATCTACCATAGTTTCAGTTTTCTTAGGTCATGGTTTCAAATAAGGGACAATTTCGCAACTCACTTAAGTTAGAATTTGGTAGAAGGCAAAAGAAAGATTTTCTAGTCCTCACTCCCTAGCCACTAGATATGGTTAGAAGCCTGCTGGACTTAAAGAGCATGAGGTATTGTCACAAATTCTGTGCAACTCTGAAATAGAACCCTCCCTTCATCTCCCCCTATACAATGCATTAGTCAGTTTGGTCTGTCATAACAAAATATCAAAAAAAGTAGAGTGGGTGCCTTAAACAACAGAAATTTATTTTCTCACAGTTCTGAAGACTGGCCTCCAAGATCAAAGTGCCAGTTCAGTACCTAGGGAGGGCTCTGTCTTTGTATAACAGATGGCTGCCTTCTTACTGTGTCTCACATGGCAAATGAGAAAGTGTAAGCTCTGGTTCCTCTTCCTCCTCACATAAGGGCACCATCCCTATCATATAAGGGCCCCACCTTTATAATCTCATTTAATCTCAATTACTTCCTAGAAGTCCTATCTCCAAATATAGTCACATTGGGGATTTGGGGTTCAGGGTCTGGGACTTTAACATATGAATTTTGTGGGGCACAATTCAATCCATAGCATAGACACACACTTTTCCCCTACATTTCTTTTCCTGTTATTTCTTGACCTGACTGTACACATCTGAACACAATTGACCAAACAGGTCACAAATTCAAGTTTCACACAATACATCTGCCTTTGGAGTTCAGGATCTGGGCATACCCTTCACATGTAACTTCACTATACCCAATACAAGACCCAATATGGATCTTTGCATGTAAGATTCAGTCTGGTATTTTGAAAAGAAATGAAGGAATCATCACAAATGGAGCTCACAAACTTTTTGCACTTGAAAATGCCAAAAGTAGAGGAACTTGACAAAGAGTAGCAGGAGAAAAACTTTCTTTCTAATCTCTAACATTAGAACTCAAAGCATGTTCTTATTAGTTTCTATGATATCTGCCATACTATCTGGTTAACAGCAAGTTGAAATGTTTGGGACTATTGATTCTATCAAAGGTTGCTCGGGATTCAAATGCTTTCTAAATAAACATGGCAGTAAGTTTTGTAATATAACAAGGAGTCAGGAAGAAAATTTAAACGATAGTTTTGTCTGTGTCTAGTTTGTTTCATGTGTTCCTTCTAAGTAACAATGATTAGGACTCATGTCATTATCAATATCATCTTGGTGAGTGAGGCATCTGCTACAGTTGTCCTTTTAGTTTTGTGTTATTAGGTAGACAAATGTTTTCTTTATGCAAGGTAAGCTTTACACTTTAGTGCTACTGCCTATCCATTGCTCTGAAAAAAATCAATATGTATTTTAAATTACACATATAATTGTTTTGTGTTTTGGTGCCTAATTCCTCTCCTTGAAATGCATGAAAAGAATTAAAATGCTCAAATTGTTTCCTTTAATTCCTTTCATGCACTTTTGTGGGGGGAATTAACCTCCACACTCTAAAATGATTGTATGTGTAATATTAAAAATGGAACATCTCATTTCCTTTTTATTTCTGTTGTGGGGATTGTAAACACCAGAGGTATCTAATGAAGACCCTATTTTTACAACATCACAAAATGAAAAAGGCACATTGGAAATACAACTAGAAGCTTGTCTTTTCAGATTGGTCCCAAGACCTACTGCAGCACATTATTTTGTTGTTGTTTTGCGGGGGTTGTTTTTTTTTTTTTTTAACTTCCATTTTTCTTGTTGCCTTTCTTTTACTTCAAACTTCTAGTAATTGAATATGACAAAGTGTCAACAAAAGAACTGCACAGAGGCTAGAATCTAGCAACTTGAGTCTTCTTTATTAGTGTCCTTGATTTCCTAGTTTTAATCCATACATCTAAAGTCACTAAGTTCTGTCTATAATGCAAGTCCACAATAAGCGGTCTAATCACCCCTAACAGTGTAGATCCCCCATACATTCACTCTTTGGGAGCCCCGGGGGTAAAGTTTCTTTGCCTTGACATGTCAAGTTATTGCTTATCAGAGCTAGACATTTTCAAATGAAATCTGATTTACTCATTTCACCTTATAATTGTTTAAAGTTTAAAATTATTTTTTTAGCATGTTGACTTTAGCTATCCAATATAAAACTATAAGCACATACATAACCTTGCCAACATTTTTTTTTTTGGTAATAATATACAGATTTTAACAGATAGTTTGAATGATTTTATGTCTGTGTGTGTGTGCACATGCACAACAAAGTGAAACAGTAATTTCCTCCCTTTTGGTTGATTTTGCTCATATAATGGGCAAAATTCTCAGCTTTAGTCTACTACAGATTGAACTATCCATGAATATTCATTCCACAAACACGTTACAATAATTATAAAATCAAATACTTATAAATTTATAGATCATGAATGTTAAATCTTAACTCATACTTTTACTAAAAGCTATTTTAAAAACATAAGACAAACAGCAAAAATCACAGTTGGAAAACAAAATGTTCCTCCTTGACTTGTAATCTTTGTTTCACACTTACAACCAATGCCCTTCCATAACAGTCCTGAAGTGTTTCAGATTTCAACATGATTTAGACTGAAACCCAGGCTTTAAAGAATCCATCTTATAGTCCTCTGACAAAGTAATTGGCTGGAAAAATTATAATAAAATTTTCATAAAGTTCATATTCATGAAGTGGCAAAAAATTGCTTTTAGGAAATTATGATATTAATAATTTACACTCATGTCAATAGCATTTCCAAAATAACTCAAACTCTCTACCTTGAAAATTATGGACCTACTTTGATTTTTCTCCCACATACAGACAGTTAAATATGCTGAGACACATTGAGATCTAGATACAGATTATTCATTTAAGAAGATAGCTCCATGTTTAATTAGAGATTTATCATCTTAAATAGCCGTACTATTGCTCTGAATTAGTTTTCCAGGGTTTGCAGAATTAAAGATGGTAAAAATTGATGAACCTTAGCTGTATTTTCCCCCGAAGGGTACAAACTTTTATTACATTTCAGATGCAAAACACAATTAGCCTCTAACCTAACCATGTTAATCTCCTTGAGTTAAGCTTATGTGTTTCTGCTTGTCTAGAAACTTTTAATGAAAGATCTATGTCTTTACAGCCGATTTTAATAACCTCTTTATTTGCATCTCTGCCCTTGTTTAGAGGAGGAGTTAATACACTAAGCTCTGGGATTACAAGAACACTTTTAAAATTGAGGGTAAATAAAATTCTGTGACATTCATTTGGAGCAGCACTCAGCAGGAGATGGACATCAACAATAAACACTATTCAAGTTCCAAAAGTTTCCATGTAATTAACTAAGACGGATATTCTATTCTCCAAACTCCACACTCTCAACCATTCAGTAGGGCCATTTTGACAAGACTGAATTTAAAAAAAAAATTATTTACTTTATAGATAAGTAATTGTTTAAGGGAAGATTGTTTTTTTTTCCCTCAGAAACAGAACGGCTGAAATTTATCTTAAAGCTTTCCATAGCACATTCTCAAATGTTCACCTACTCCCAAACTGTATTTTCTGCTGAGCAAAGGTTTTGGTGGGGTAAATATACCCAGTTTCAAAATAAGAAATAAATGGTCATTTCTGGACTTCCTCACTCTGGGCTAAAACCAACAACCTAGCTACAACTTTACCCCTAATAAAATGTTGGGTAACTACTGTGGGCACTCTAGTTTTATCTTGTAGAAAGGGTTTACGTCAATTAAAAGAAAAAAAGAGTAAAGAAAGGAAAGAAAAAGAAAATCATACGTTTACAGATCAAACTACAGAGGTAACATGTTTTCTGTGGTCCGGAATTATCCAAAATATAGAAACACAACCTGATTAACTTCTCACCATACTGATGGTTTAGCACAATGTCATCTGTTTCATTACCAACAATGTGCAATTATTTCCTCAAAATGAAATGGAGACATTGTGTCCCAAAATTACACTTTAAAATAGATTTATTAAAAATAAATGGATTTATTTTGATATCCAAAGGGAATTTTCCCAAAAATATCACATAAAGAACTGCAAAACATAGAACCATTATGCTATTTTCTGACATATAGCATCATTTCTTTGTGGTCACTTAACAGAGAGATGCCAATAGACAGAGGCCATATCTAATTCAACCTCTTGCACTTAGCATGGATTCTAACATATGAAAACAATCCATAAAGATTTATTGAATGTGGACTGAATACGTGATTGAATCAGCAGACTTTTACCAACCAACCAACATTTAGCTAGACTAAGAAGGAAGGGAAAATAAATTTTAAAAACTTAATTTTCATAAAAGGTCTGCACAGAAATTTCAACCTCATCCAAGTAACTTACATAGAATTGTTTATATTGTTGATGTAAATTTTCTTGCCTCACGGAGATTCTTAAATTAATGTTCTTCAGTCAATAAAATCATATCATATGAATCAGGAGCTGCACCACTTTGCCACTGAACTGTGAGCAATGGCTATCCTCCTGTGTTCTTTTCCCAGGTTACTTCATGATTCTTATAATGGACCCTGCCTGCTGTCTCCTCCTAGCCCAATCCCCAACTGCAGGCTATTTCCCACATTTTTATTGGAGGTAATTTTCGGCAACATGATGTTATCTTTGCCTTTCCCTAATGACACTTTCCAAAGAGCTAGCATTTCATTGCTTCAGGAATAAAGTCCAGGCTACTTAGCACATCATTCAAGATCTTTCCCAAATGGGTTCCAACTTTATCTGCTTGAACTGCAACTCTAAACAAAATATAATTACTCTCTGCATATAAGGATATTCCCAAGAATTATAAATTTATCTTTCAGGCTTTAGTTTGTTTCTTCCATCTACAAAATGTCTTCCAATTTCCAATCCTCTGTATTCAATTAGCAAGCCCAGTTCCAGTAACATCCATTCTTTAAAGCCTTCTAGAATCCTCCAGGCATAATTAAACACTTCCTATTCTGTGATACCATAATATTTACTATGTATTTCTATGACAGCACCTACCACATCCAATATTAGTAATATTTATTAGGTACTGTATCTTATACTTCAAGAATTTATGCCTCTCCTTCTTCTGAAAGGAAAAAGACTCTCTCCTTATTCATCTTAAATGCCTGGTTTCTACAATAGTGTGCAGATGCAGAATGAGTTCAATAAATATAAATAGAGCATGAAATAAAGTGGTTACAAAGGACTTTGGGGACACACATATTCTGCCTAGTGACTTATGAACTCCCAGCAGACATGTGTAACTTCTTGTAGTCCTTTTCTCCCAGTATCAGGGGGGCTCATATTGCATGTGTCTCAGTAGTCTCTTGCTGGTAAATAGCTTTCTGACCTTAGGTAAACACACACTTACTGGTTCTCCATCACGTGGGACAGGAGCTGACTTGTCAACTGAGTGGACCATGGTAGTCTCTGCCTGTCAAACCTCAAGTAGGTATGTTTTACCAAGATAACTTGTACTGAAGAGGAAATCAGGACCTGCCCATAGAGTCTCATTAACCAATTTAAAAATGAGTAGCCACCTTCAGAGAGAATTTATTTCTAACTCCATCCTTCTTTCTCTGTCAAAAGGACTGTACACATTAATATATAAGCTGAGTGTAATGCTATGAATCAATGGTACTAAAAAGTGGGAGGAAAGGCAAAGAAGGAAGTTCCTTCTATATGTTGCACTTTTAAAGATATATTTATTTTGGAAATGTATAATAGATCAGGAGACAATATTTCTTTTGAAACAAATGAGTTCTGTTCAGTCCCAAATTACTCATGAGTCTAGATCAGTAAAAATTACTTATATGATAAATCTGTAAGTTTTGAAACTAAATATTCTCTCTCGATAATCTATTATCCCAATGAACTAATAGGCACTGTGTTTTACATGTATATTCTCTAATCTTCTAAAACTCCCTAGTAGATAATACAAGGATTCTGGGACTGACATTTAATCCACTTGTTCTAGGTCATTCCTGGTAAATGACAGAGTCAAAATCTGAATCCAAGTCTCATATATTCGAAAGCCACTTTTATTTCTAGCACATTATGAATCTAGGGCGTGGTTTCTAATACAACTACGCAGATTTAAATATGTAGATTAAACATTTCAGCTGCTCATAAAACTATCTAGCATGCCCTCCTAAAAGCAGCAGCCAGGGAGCAGCCCACCATGTACCTATGTGCACAATTTGATTCATGACTGTTAGCCTTCAGTGCAGTAACCAGCTACAAAGCCAACATTTCAGCATTGATTACACTGGCTATTTGCTCCTCCTAAGACTTACACTCACAGACTCTGTCTAAGATGAAGTCTGCCATGTGTTAGATTTAATGTAGTTTTTTGACAGCTACTGTCCTGTAAAATAATGCCCAGTGAGAGATGGTGTTACAGACTCATTTTAGCTTAAAAAACAATTCATGAGATGCATTTTATACATTGTCCTATATGCAAGCAAGAAAGAAATAGCTAAAAGGTTAAAAAAAAAAAAGGAAGAAGAAGAAAAAGGAAAAAAAAAAGAAGAAATTCCTTCCATCTTGCATTAGTTTTACTCAAAATTGTGCTAGCCAAGAGAAAGGGGCTTCAACCTGGATGCACAGAAGTGATGGGCAATTAAATCTGTGTCATTTATTTTATAGAAGAAGCAGCCTTTATCACAAATCGTATTGCCTTTCCAGTCTCTCAGAAAAAAACATTTCACTTGGCCTTTTTCTCTTCAGTTATTAAAAATAAGCCCTCCAAATACAGAGACCAGACACAGTTACCTAAAGAAAAGAAACCCTCTAATCCTCTCTCCAGGCACGTGGAGGAGCTGAGGCTCCTTTACCTCCACAGCTTTGTTAGAGCCCCAATAACTGAAGCAAGATAAACTCTGACTGAACAAGCAATATGTTGATAGTGTCTGTGCAAAAGCTCCCGTGGTTCGGCCAGCTGGGATCAAACCAGAACACAGTGGCCCTGAGCACCGCGGCTTCCATTATGCTGGCCTCATTCTTTCATCAGCGGTGTCCAAATACAGTCATTCTTGTCAATTTATGATGCATTTAGTTTAAATTTCTGCACAGAATGGGCTTTTAATGGGATCTGTGTTTCCAAAGAATCTGCTCTACAAAAAAAGCAAAATGTACACTTATCCCTTAATCATTTGGGATGAGAATCATCATTACTATTGTTTTTATTGCCACTAACCCTAATATCTGACACTTAAAAATTGTTCTTTCAACACTGCAAAGAATTTTCATATTTTTCATCTTGCTTATTCCCACAGAAACCTTATGAGATAGAAGTCTGTTTACTTGTTTCCTTTCGATAAATGAGGGAAGTAAGAAACAGAGCGCACATCACTTCGCCTAGGGTCATGACTATTACTTGCAGCATCTGAATTATAAATCATTGCCAACTCCAGGTCCTATTTTATTATGTCACTACGATGATGATGATAACACTGCATATCTAACTATATATTAAATATCAATTATCAAACATCCTGAGGAAAACAAATTCCAAAACCCACAGGTATAGATAGATATTCATCTGTATATTTTTATACACATACACAGTGAAACAAGCATACAAATAAGTATAATCATACAAAGCTATGAACTACCTTTTTGATTTTTTACAGGATATCTTCATATTTACATTTTGCACACTTGCCCTATTACTTTCTAAAGATAAATGACGAGATGTGTAACTTCTGGGTTGAAGAAATGGGCACAACTGTAAGGAATCTAATAAGCCTACTGACCGGCCATTAAATCACCCAGTTCCTCCTTAAAATCTTATACTTTCTTGGAGAGCCTTCCTCTACTCGGGTATACCCATCAGGTAGAGAATGGCCCTAAATGGGGTGACTGTGATTTGTTTTATCGGAATACAGGAGCTACTTAGGCATTTCTTTCCCACAGATTTAGACATGAAACACTGGCACTGCTCAGTATCTACCCAAAGTTCAAACAAAGAAACAAACAAAATCACTCTGCAGAGATTGCTTGGTGAGCTGGGCACCTTCTCCATTTGCCTACTCAAAACTGCCCCTAGAAGTGGAAGGGAAATCAAATCACAGCAGTGGCAGTTGGGGAGATTCGGGCTATTGCTCAGGTTTGGCTGAACTAAAAAAAAATAAGAAGTGCAAAGCAGATATTTAGTAAACAGTAAACAGTTAAAAGTGTTCACTATTACATTATATTTATATAAGTGAAAAATCAGAAGAGCAATAATTCTTATTTTGTGCCAAGCAATGCTCTAAGTACTTTGTCTACATTGCTGCATGTAATAGTCACAACACCCCTATGAAGTGCTATTTTTTTTTTAAAGATTTTGTTTATTCATTTGTCAGAGAGAGAGAGAAAGAGAGAGAGCACAACCAGGGGGAGCGGCAGATGGAAGGAGAAGCAGGTTCCCCGCCGAGCAAGGAGCCCGATGCAGGCCTCGATCCCAGGACCCTGAGATCATGACCTGAGCAAAGGCAGATGCTTAACCGACTGAGCTACCCAGGCATCCCTGAAGTGCTATTTTCAATTGTCATTTACCCGTAAGCAAAGTTAAGCTTAAAGAGGTCAAGCGACTTTGCAGAGGACTTCAAGCTAGGGAGTGATAGAGCCAGAATATAAACCAAAGCAGCCTGACACCAGAGTCCATATACTCCACCAACTTGCAATTAAAAACATTTTTAGAATTTTCCTTCACTTAAAAAAAAAAACAAAACAGAGTATTCCTCTAAATATTCAGAATATATAGAATATCTTCAATAATAAAAATTGCTAACACTTGTAAACCATTTACTATTCGCCAGGAGTTTTTCTAATACATTGTGAATTGCACTTAAAGCATTTAGACCAATGTTACACATAAAAAGACAGGCATAGGAGTGTAAGTAACGTTCCCCAAGGTCTCTCAGCCAGTAAGGGGTAGAGCTGGGATACACATCCAGGCAGTCTGGCCTAGCTCAAAGGGCTTAGCCACTCAACTACACTGCTTCTTAGTAATATTCATCTCAGTGTAAGTATTTCCCACCAGAAAATAATTGCATAAAATATGATCTAAATACACACAATTAGTCTAATACCCATAGAGGCTACAGCTGAAACCGAATCTTAACTTTTAGGGTAACAAAAGAAAGAATATGTAATGATTGACTCTTATGCACTGAACTGTTTCTCTTCAAAGCCACAGGAAGAGCCTGGGTGGCTCAGAGGGTTCAGTGTCTGACTCGGTTTCGGTTGAGGTCATGATCTCAGGGTCCTCAGATCCAGCCCTGCACTGGGCTGCCCTCTCAGCAGGGAGTCTGCTGGAAATTCTCTCTCCCTCTCTCCCTTCCCCTGCTCTCTTTCTTTCTCTCTCTAAAAAAATATAAAATAAATAAATCTTAAAAAAAAAATTTCACAGGTTCAAGTCTTAGCCCTCAATGAGACTTTATTTCCACACAGGGCCTTTAAGAAGGTAATTACGGATAAATGAAGTTGTAAGGGTGGGCCTCTAATCCAACAGGCTCAGTGACTTATCAGAAGAGAGAGACACCAGGGACAAGTGTGAATAGAAGAAAGGCCATATGAGGACACGGTAAGGAGGCTATCTGCAAGCCAAAGAGAGGCCTCAGGAAAAACCAGCTCTGCTGGAACCTCGATCTTGGACTTGCAGCCTCCAGAACTGTGAGAAAATAACTTTCTGTCATTTAAGCCATGTAATCTAGAGCATTTGGTTATGGCAGCCCTAGCTAAGACATTGACCAACTCATATATAAATCCGGCAACTAAAGAACAGTTAGGTATGAGAGCGAGAAGGCTTGAGAAATAATTTCAAAAATTAGAATGCTAGTGAAACATTTCCAGAGAAGGAAAGGATACATTTCAGTTTCTCCCAGCACCCATTCAAGTTTTTGCCATAAATTCCCAATATGATCACACATGCATTCATTTGCCTTCCACTGATTGTGCTAACTATATTGCACCTGGTTAAAACAGTAAAGAACTACTTTTCTAGTCGTAGCAACATTTGGTGACAAAATAGCAAGTTCTGCAAACATGGGAGAGATGGATTTGATTTGTAAACCAAATTATATACCTTTTAATTTTAAGATCCCCACTCAACTCATGAATCTTTCATGCTTGGTAATATCCTGTACATTAGAGATTTAAATTTTGTTGTGGTGTAACAGTGTCTGTATATGTTCAATTTCCATTACCCTTAATGAGTGTTCTGCTCAAACTGGTTTGTAAAAAGTTCGTGGTGTGAAATGCATTCTGATTTTATGTAAAGAAGAGATTCATCTTGTCATACCTCAAGCACTGAACAGAAAATAAAATGTGTATTTTAACACCATACCCATTTCTTACTACAAAAAAAAATTGACTAGATGTCTACTCCAATTTTAGGAAGTACAACTTACTCAATTTATAAAACTTTGAAGATGAGGTGCTATAATTTACACACAATTTGCTTGCTCTAAATCCTGCTTGAACTATAGTTTTACACTGACTGATTTTCCTAATCTACGCTCTAGCTTGTCAATTTTGTTGTCCACTCTAACAAGAAACATAGTCAGTGATGCACAATAATATCAGGTTTGTGGGTTTGAATAGACATGACATTCTGGGGAAAAAAAAAAAAAACCTCTCCTTAAAATATGTTATTTGAATTAAAGTGTTTAACGGATTTGTTCTACTTAAGACATGGGAATAAATAGCTGTTGTCTATTTTCAAATTTAGTTGAACTGGGTATGAAACCTATTGTCATTGAAGATTATATTTATTATAAAATATTGGATGTACATTTTCCAACTAGAATGCATGAAAGTGTTGTTCATTTTTATGTTATATAGGCTTTGGCATTACACTGTGAAATCCTTATTGTCAAGTTTTTCTTTAGCACCACAATTAACAGGAAAAAAAGTACTACGAGAGAGGTTCATCCCTTTTTGGTCACTTCACAAAGCACAATTAGAGGTTCACTAATTATTGCTTTATACTTCACATTACGTGGATGGACAAATGGATGCATAAGAGAATGAAAGAATGGATAGTTCATGAATTGTAGCATGTACACTTCTAACCTAGGGCTTTCAAAAGGTTGCATAAGGCAACCCAGCTACCTGAAGTAAATGCAACCTTATATAATCAGAAGCTATTTTAATAGAACAGCAGTATAAGGAGACTAAAAATAATTTACTTGAATTAATAACTATTAATAGTTATTGCTAGCAATTATACAATAATCTTATTAAATGGGTCATCTCCAAACACCAGCTTGGAATTATATTTGAGGAATTTGTTAAATATAAGTATCTACTGGTGTATAAATATTTAATTATTTAAATTTAATGAAACAGATATTTACCTTTAATATTGTATCTACTTAATAGGAAGAAAAATTAAAGACATATTAAACCAGTAATATGTTGGTCAATTAATTAGTGGAAAAACAATTATTTTCCTTAGAGAAATCATTATGTTTTCTGATAATATCTTGGTTAATAAAGAAACCTTCAGATTTTAGTAACTACATAATTAACCTAAAATATTTTCTTATATCCATTTAAGTGTCAAAACTCTTTATGTCTGTGATAAGATGAATCTTGATAAAGATAGTTTATATAATATTGTCTATACATGTCATAAATCTTGTTACCTGTCAAAAGAGTATCTTTCTCTTTATCTCCCTCATGCCCCCACACATACCCTGTCTTTCTGTCTTCTTTTCTTTTTCTATTCAGTACTCCTTCCAAATATTTCCTACTAAAATAACACTCTATAGGGCTAGAAGAATAGTTTCCTATTAAAATGAATTCATTTTGTATCTGTAATTGAGCCCTATTGTGTTAACACTGGAACTGTTCTACAAAGGATTTTGAACACTCCACCAATCACATATGCAAGAATACCTGTGGCACATTAATGATGTAGTCTTTCCAGAATTGCATGATCTGTTACCTGACAATTTTGATAACGTAATTCTCTTTCTTTATAGGATTCCAAAGCCTAGAGATAATTTCAAATATTTGTCCTTATATTTTGGTTCTTTTAAAATAGGTTGTATTAATTTTTCATACAGCCACATACGACTCTTATTAGTGAGGTGATGATTTATTTATTTCATAATCTATAACTAAAGATAATTAACAGTGGACTTTACATGAGAGGGGTAACACTAAGATTAATTCCAAGGACAGCAAAAATTAATTAAGGTTTAAAAATGTATATTGCAAAATTCTATAAACGTCAATGACAGATTTTTTTATAGTGTACAAAGGAAAGATTGGTTGCATTAATAAATTGGCTTCAGGCTTTCTAGAGGTCTCTAATAATTTTTTTTAAACTCATAGTTCAATTTTTTTTCCTTGCACTTGTAAAATTGAAATTTCTCTCCTAATGGCTATGTTTCTTGAACTTGTTCTCTATTTTCCCCAAAGAATCATAAGATTCTCATTTGAAGTTGTGTGAATATTAGATATCAGTGGTGACTTGGTCAAGCAAGTTTTTATGTTTAATAATGCAATTTCCTCTCTTTCAATTTTATTGCTTCATGTAGCAAAAGTTTTGGATATAATAAAAAAACAGAGAGCTGCAAGAGGTAATAAAAATGTGTGGATTCTAAAATCATCAACTAAATACTTAAGTAAAAATACTAAAATATTAGGTATTTTATATTGAGTTCTATAGCAATATAACACTAAAGCCCAGACTAATGCCACAGATGTGAACACTGGTATTAGTAATCCCGGACCCTATCAAAACATCAAGGACAATATCAATCATACAAACCAATCCAATTAAACTTTGGTCCTTAACAAAATAACCTTATTATTTTGTAACTTTAATAACAAAATAACTTTGTTATTTTGTAACTTTAATAACAAAATAACTTTGTTATTTACTATCTACTAAAAATGTTAAAAATGTAGTTAATTTTATAGAATAGGAGGTAGCATACTGAAAAATTAAGCTCTCTCAACAAAAGCTGTTCTTTTGGCCCTCTTCTCAGCATTCCCATTAGAGTTTGTCTGTATGCACAGGCTGTCCATGATGATCCTTGTAAAGCCTTCTTCAACTCAAGACCTTTGTGCCACTCCTGATTCTCCTTTCTTTCTCATCTCACTTTTTCACTATGTCAGATTATTCTCTTATTGCATTTAAACATACCCCTGAAATACTCTTCAAAAAGGTCTTTTCCTATTGCGACAATTACTTCCCTAGTTAGAAACCTGAATCTTCTCTCCACAACCAGTGTTTTAAAAGGTCTCTTTGACATTAATGTCTTCACTCTCTAGTTTTACTATCGCCATCTTTCTCTATGCTACAAGCTTCCTGAAACAAATTTAAATATCATGCTCTCTTGCTTACAAAACTTGTGCTGGCCCCCATGGATTTTGGAATAAAGTCCAAACTCCTTATATTCTTGTCAGTTCCTTCCAAGAACCTTTAGAAGAAACCCCTTCATATGAATATATTCATATGAATATATTCTGCTTTTACTAACACCTTGGTTACTCAGCAGTGACAGAGTTCCTTCCTTCCTACATAGCACGTTTCTATTTTTCCCCTAAGTGCAGTTCTAATATAATCCCCTTATTTATAAGAAACCCCAATATGCCAGTCTGAGTTTACTATATCTTTATAAATCACATTGAATTGTGTTTTCACATATCTCTCAAATATACGTTTAACGTATTGCATTCCAGGTAGAAAAAATGAACTCCACCCCATATGTCTGAACACTTTGAGGACCAGACTGTCATACTTGTCATTGAATTCCCAATACCTAGAATAGTGGCTAAAAAATAGAAGATTAGATAGGAAATTATTTATCTTGCCAGGATACAGCTGTTAAAACATTTATGTTAATAAAACAGTCTTTAAAAATGACAAAATATGCAATTTACAAGTAAAGTTTATTTGCACACAGACCCACATCAATCATTTGGGAGAACAATTTCACAAATATTCTAGAGATAAAACTACATTCATTTGCATATAATCTTTGCCTCAGAATACAACCTGAGAAAAAAATAATGGTTTTGATCTAGCCTATACTGGCACTAAATTCGGGCTTTCTGGATAAAACAAGCACTGAGCAACTTCACTTGGTGTTTTTAACCTGAGTACTTTATCCATCTCATTCTCAAATGCATCAGTCTTAGCTCATTTTTTAGCACTCCCTGTTCACTAGTTTATGGAAACAGAGCCTCCTTTGTGTTGCTACACACAACCTTCTGGGACAGCCCCATTCAAATATTACTAAATAACGCTTGGGTCCTATCCCTACATACAAACAATAATCACAAAACATGCACACCTTGTGTTTTGTACCCCTGGATAAAGAAAAGCCTTTATGTACTTCATTTGTAAATTTTAGATCAGCTTGCTGTCCAAGCTAGGCTCCCCAAGAAGCAGATGCCTAAATGAAGATTTAAAAGCAGGACATTTATTAGGGAATGCTCCTGGTATTAAACACCTATAAGTGGGAGGAAAGATTGACCACAGAGAGAATTTGAGCAGTGATACAATCTAAACAAAGACCTCAGCCAACCCCACGGAGAACTCTGATGATATCATAGGCCTTCATAGTTATTCCATTTGGGTCAAATGCAACAGGACATTATATGCCCTGTGATGATCAATCACTGGATGCAGACTTCCACAGAAGAAAGTGTGACTTTGAGCAAGGCAGTTTTCTTTGACGGACCATATTTTAATGGACCATATGTTAATGTACCATATTTTAATTCCAAGGAATTAGAGGAATAACTATTATTCCTGAAAATTACTTGGGTTGTACATCAACCACAGTTACTAAATTTTGATTTGCTTTTATACTGGGGCTGTTTCTCTTATTGTGTGTGTGTGTCTGTCTGTCTATCTACCTACCTATCTTAGAGTATTAAAGTGAGATAGAAGTCTATAGCTAAAAAGTTAGCAAAATTATAAGAACTTTGTATTTATAATTATTACAAGTGGCATACAATTTTTAAGTTATTTTTTTATTTTTTATAAATACATTTTGGTTTTACTCTTACTCTGTCTTCCAGCCTCATTTTAGATAATATTGGACAAAGGATGGATCTTGAGATTAATATGCTTGAGTTTTTAGTTGCAGGACTGACTTATGGTGATAACTTTTTTTTAAGTAAACTCTACCCCCAACACGGGGATCAACCTCATGAACCTGAGATCAAGAGTCACATGCTCTACCAACTGAGCCAGCCAGGTGCTCCCAACTGGTATACAAACAATTTGATATATCAATTTAAAATGACTGTTAAAAGATTGTCCAAGATGATGAAATAGGAAGATCCTGAACTCATGTCCTCCCAATGATAAGCCAAATCTACAGCTATATATGGAATGACCCCCTTTGAAAAAGATCTGAAAACTAGTCGAACAGTTTCTTCACATCAGCAAAAGAGAAAAGGATCACACTGAGGTGGGTAAGAAGAAAAGATGTGGTCTCACCAAAAACCTCACAGCAGATGCAGCAACCCACAATCAGGAAGGATCTCACAACTCTGGAAATCCTTCCTGGGGAGCAATTAGTTTGTACCATACATCAGGCACCCCAACTCTTAAGGCCTGCACCAGAGACAAGCCCCCAAAACATCTGGCTTTGAAAACCAACAGGGTTTGTGTCCACAGTACCCGAAGAGCTGTAATGAACTGAGAAACTCTTCTGACAGGGCTACATGCAGACTCCCTTGCCCCAGGGTCCAGTGAAGAAGCAGCAGTTTGAAAAGTGCCCTGACTATATTGAAGGAGATTCATTTGATAATCTAAAAATGTATGCTGGAGGGGCAGGGTCCTGTGGGATTCTCTCCAGGGACATATACAAAGTGCTGAAATGAAAAACAAAACCAAACCAAACAAACAAAAAACTTCCACCCAAGAACACTCTGTCCCACAAAATTATTCAGAATTGAAGAAGGAATAAAGAGTTTTTCAGATAAGCAAAGCTAAAGGAGTCCATCACCACTAAACTGGCCTTACAAAAAGTGTTAAGGGTACTTCTTTAAGCTGAAAATAAAGGGCACTAATTAGTAACAGGAAAACATATGAAAGAAAAAAATCTAACAATAAAGGTAAATTTATAGTCAAGGTAATGGATTAATCACATATAAAGGTGTACGAAGGCTAAAATACAAAAGTAGTAAAAATAACTTTAACTATAATAGTTAAGGGATATACAAGGTGAAAAGGTGTAAAATGTGACATCAAAAACAACATGTGTGGTGTGGGAGACAGTAAAATTGTAGAGTTTTAAAATGTATTCAAATTTAAATTATTATCAACTTAAAATAGACTGTTATAAGTTGTTATAACTAAGCCTCATGGTAACTACCAAGCAAAAATCTAAAGTAGATACACAAAAGACAATGAGAAAGAAATTAAAGCATACTATTAAAGACAGTCTCAAGAGAAAAAGGAAGAGAGAGAGAAAGAGAGACAGAGAGGACGGAGAAACAACAAAACATCCAGAAAACAATTAAATAGCAGTAAGAATAGCTATCAATAATTACTTAAAATGTAAATGAACTAAATTCTCCAATCGAAAGACACGGAGTGGCTGAATGGATCAAAAAAAAAAAAAAGTCTCATCTATACGTTACCGATAAGAAACTCAGAAAAAGAAAAAGAAAAAAAAAAAAACTCAGTGCAGATGTGAGGACATACATGGACTAAAAGTGTAAGAGGGGAAAATGAAAAATAATATTCCATGTAAATGGAAGCAAAAAGAAAGTTGGGGAGCTATACTTAATATCAGACAAAAATGTTTTTAAAACAAAAACTATACTAACACACAAAGAAGGCCATTAATAATGATAAAGGGATTAATCCAACAAGAGAATACATTTGTCAATATTTAAAAACCTACATAGAAGCGTAATATACATAAAAGATATAAATATATAAAACACATAAATATATAAAGCAAAATTTAACAGACCTAAAGAGATAAATACACAGCAACACAATAATAGTAAGAACTTTAACACCTCACTTACATTAATGGATAGATCATCCAGACAGAAAATCAGTAAGAAATCACAAGCCTCAAACAATACTTTAGACCAGATAAATATAACAAATATATAAAGAACATCTTAGATTTGATGAAATATGGTATTAACCCCAAAATTGATAAAAATGAAAATAATAGATTAACTGGGTCTGATAAATTTATGAATGACTATACCTATACCCTTATACGCAATTTGTTGGTCAGTTGATTGTAACTCAAGATATAGTCTTCCATATTAGAAGTTCTATAAAATAATTGTTAGATTTTCAAGTGCCCCAGATAAATTTATACAGCTTGACTATCCTATTATTAATATTATTCTTTACCACCTTTTTAATGTGCAAATGCATCACATATACATGATGGGGAAAAAAATATCTCCATTTACTGCTGTTCCAGGTTTTAAAAGACACTCTTTATTAGTCTTCCCACTGGATTTTGACAGTAAAATGGAACTTCTCCTATGTTCTTAACCCTACAGCACTGAAGAGCACCAGCTTTTTGAGGTAAGGAAAAGTCTAAACTTGACTTTAATTAGTTGAGAATGATATGATGAACTCCTATAATACCTATTCAAAATTGTGAATAAGCATAGATTTTATTTATTTTTATTTCATTCTATAGTTTCAAATAAGCCTTTATATAGCACGGCATTTACAAAGGAAGAGTATCATTCTCATATTGTAAAATTTAAAAAAATGATTTCCCCATTTTTGGCTTTACTATATTGTATTCTTAATTTATGATTTTGTGACTTCAAAGAAGATTATTTTCTTCTTCTTCTCCTCCTTCTTCTTCATGTTTCTAAGTTAAGTACATGGGAATTCTCTGCAGGGTCAGGTACATATAGTACATATTTTCCCCGACAATTCTAAATTCAACTTGAATGACATATCCCCAACAGATATAATACCTGAACCACAGAAAAAAATGAGTTAATTTTTTTCTCTGTAAACTACTTTTAAACAATTTTGATGTTTTTGGAAACATTACAATATTTCAAGCTACCAAACAGATATAGAGAAGTTCAGCAAATATTTTACTTTTACAAATGAGAAATCCATCATATTGTAATTCAAGTTAAAAAATTATCTGGGTAGCAAATAAGGGTTGTGAATTCAGATTTGATGAATTCTTCAAGGAAGATTGTTTTCTGTTATGTTTCAAAGCATTGTTCCTTATGGTTTTACAGAAAACAGATAGTCTGATTGAATTAGACTACATTTACTCTATCAATTCTGAGTTATAAAAAAAGCTGAAAACAATTGTCATTTAAATATTATGCAATGTGATTATTAAAATTATATACTGGAGTGAAAACAATTAATATGTAAAAGGCAGCTTCTTTCTCTGCTTCAAAATAAGAAAAAACTGAGCTTTCAAGCACATTTTTTTTAAAGATCATTTCAACAGTGTCAAGCTGTGAAGCATCTACAGCTCATCTGCATATACTAATTTTCATCCAAATTGTTATGGTGCTGACCATCTGGATGAATGAATGCTACAGATGACTAGCCAGGTCCTTTCAACAGAAGCTGAAGTTATGCCTGCTGCTATGGAAAAATATATTTTGGTTGATCCTTAGGAAGTCCATTTGTCAACACACTGGAAAATGGATATGTGCCTGGATATGTTCTACATAGATTTCTCTACTATGTACTAAGTTGTTTTACTGAAAACTCTACGAACAAGACTGTCAGTTCCTGATTACTGATAAATAGGCTAAAGAACTAAGATTAAAGTTAGAGTACTTGGTTTGAGTTAGGACTTAACACTTTCCCTCATTTTTTGTCGTGGGGTTGTTGTGCATGTGTGCATGGGCTGTTTGTTTGTGTCTATGTGTGTGGCAAATCTAAAATTCTCTGAACTCCAGAGTCTCCATCTTTGAATGGGAATAATAATATATAGTCAAAAAATTGTTACAAAAATTGAATCAAACAATGCAAATAAAACAAAAGCTCTAGCTCTTTGTTTATAAAGACTAATAACATTAATCAACTTTTGTAAAACTGATCAAGAAAATGGAAAAGGTCAACCTGAAACCATAAAACTCCTAGAAGAAAACATAGGGGAGACATCGTGGCAATGATTTTTTTGGATATGAATCCAAAAGCACAAGCAACGAAAGCAAAATCAACCAGTGGGACTACATCAGAGAAAAAACTTTTGCACATCAAAAGAAATGATCAACAAAATGACATGGCAACCTATGGTATGGGAGAAAATATTTGCAAACCATATATCTAAGTATTAGATATAACGGGATAATATCTAAACCAAAAAGAACTCCTACAACTCAATATCAAATAATAATAATAATAATAACAATAATAATAACAACAACAACTATCTGATTAAAAATGGACAAAGGACCTGAATAGACATTTTTCCGAAGAAGACATTCAGATGGCCAATGGATACATGAAAACACATTAACATCACTAATGATCAGAGAAATTCAAATCAAAGCCACAATGAGATATCACCTTGCTTGTTAGAATGGCTATTATCAAAAAAATGTATTATCATAAATAGTATATGTTGCTGGAGATGTGTAGAAAAGGGAGCCCTTGTGCACTGTTGATGGAAATGTAAATTGGCACAACCACAATGGAAAACAGTATGAAAATTCCTCAAGAAGTTAAAAATATAACTAACATATGATCCACCAAACCCATTTCTGGGATCTGAAGAAAATTAAATTACTCTCTCTAAGAGACATCTGTACCTCCATGTTTACATCAACATTATTTACAAGAGCCAAGACATGGAAACAATTAAATGTTCACTGAGATGAATGGATAAAGAAAATGTGGCATATATACAATGGGATATAGTCAGACATAAAAAAAAAAAAAGAGGGAAATTGTGCCATTTGTAACAATATAGATGGACCCTGGGGGCAATTATGCTAAGCAAAATAAGTCAGATAGAAAAAGACAATATCATATGACCTCAGTTATATATGGAACCTAAAAAGCCAAATTCAGAAACAGTAGAATAATGGTTGCCAAGGACTAGAGGTGGAGAATATAAAATGTTGGTCCAAGGGTACAAACTACCAATTATAAGATGAACAGATTCTGAGAATCTAATATCCAGCATTGTGACTATACCATACTAATGTATATTAGTAACTATACTATGCTAACAATACTGTATTACATACTTGAAAGTTGCTACAGGAGTAAATCTTAAATGTCTCATTATAAAAAGAACAAATTATCAATGTGCCTGGCTGGCTCAGTCAGTGGAGCGTGTAACCCTTGATCTCAGGGCTGTCAGCTCGAGCCCCACACTGGGTGTAGAGAATACTTAAAAATAAAATATATTTTAAAAAGTTATTATCTGAAGTGATGGATATGTTAATTAACTTTATTCTGGTAATCATTTTGCAATATATATGTGTATCAAATCATCATTTTGTATACCTTAAACTTAACACAATATCATATGTCAGTTATAGTTCAATAAAGCTGGGGGGGGGGAAGAAAATAGAGAAGCCCAAGTAAGTGCGCACTGAAAGGCTGAATATAAATACATAAAGCAATAGCCATATTTAAACTCATAAATAACCACTAGAACTAATTTATGCAAATAAAACTGAAAATTTAGATGAATTAATCAGTATTCTAGAAGAAATAAATTTCCAAAACTGACCTGTGATGAAAAAGAAAACCTGACTAGTCCTATAACTTTCCAATAATAGAAATTGGAGGAAGAAACTCAATCAGGTTTCTGAAAGACTGCAGAATTTTACTGGTAATTAGGAAAATATAAATTAAAAAAGTTATTACTCTACAGATATTATCTTGTAATGCCAAATAATAATTAAGATTTGAGGTAATGGAAACATTTATACTGGTAAGAGGGTAAGTTTGTACAATCAATTTGGAGAAGAAATTCATTAATATTTAGTAACACTGAACATGTATGTATCTTCCAAGGCAACAATTCCACTTGCAAGTATCTTCTCTGGAACAAATATTTGTACAGGAGCACAGGGGACACATGGTAGAGCATTTTATTCTAGTATTGTTAATAAAAAAATAAAGGTACAAACCTCTCTTCATAGGAGAATAGATAATTAACCAGCTGTTAATTCATTCAGTGCAACACTGTACAGAAATAAAGTACATCTTCATATTAACATGGGAAAGAAACTAAAAAATAACATGCTGACTAAAAGAGCAAGTTGACAAAATATGCATACCTCATTACAACATTTCTCTACATTTAAATATAAAATACACCCATACATACTATTATATGTGATCCACATCAACTTCCAGATAGCCACTCTCACACATGTCTCACTCTATAGAACATAAAGCAAATAAGACAAATATTAACATTTGATTATGAGTCATGTGTCTGCCATATTATGGCTACTCTTTTGTTTAAATGGTTACATAATTTAAAAGGAAAACAGTTTGTGTAGGAAAAGTATAATAGTTTTAAGATTCATTCATTCATGAGTACTTAAACTGACCAAAGATAAAATTAATCATAAAATGAGACCTACCCCTAGTAATTGTAGTCTTCAAATTTAATTTCCTACTGAAATGAACCAGGGTCATTTGGAAGGAAAAAAAAAAAAGGCTTATTCCAGGATTTGGATCAAAAAATGTTCAAGTTGAAAAAAAAATGTACAAGATGAACCTACCATATCACAGTGTATGAAACTGCAAGGTAACTAAGAGAGTACTGGAGCTATGTGAAAAGAAGGCAGGACACTGCCCCTTATGATTATGGAGATAGAATAAGTTAGTTAGTGGCCAACAGCTATTCATACACATTTTTTGATTATGTATATTTTGTTCATTAAAGCTTTTGAAAATGGATCTTTTATCCCTTCTCTCTCCATCCATATCCCTGAATAATGTTCCAAGCAGGTATGGAGCAAGCCTTTTGACCCACACTAACCCATGTCAGTAATTTCAAACTCCATTTATCTTATTTTTTTCTTTCACTTTTCAGTTGGTTAAAAACATATTTGGGCCCTTTAAATAATCTATCGGTATGTTTTACTTAGCCAAGGCATATGAATAAAATAGGATTTTCAGGAAGGCAGCTAACTCTTCACCCATAACTTATCACACAACAAGAGTGAAGAGGCAGAGGCATCTTTCATTTGGGGATGGACATGATGGCCCAAATTCTTTCCTAACAACTGCAATTGCCACTATGGAAGCTCCTTTATGACAGCAGCAAAAGTTTAAATTTGAGAAATGGTTTGTACATTTTAAAAGCCTTCCTATATTTGGAAGTAGCAATAAAAGGAATACACAGAGAAAGCAATGTGTCAATGGATAATTTAGTTTCAAAATAAGCTCATTCAAGCATATTTGGCCTAATTCCCCCCACCTGCCTTCAAAGTCAGAGACCATCTTTAAATTTTACTGAAGGTTAAACTATAAACTGAATGTCCAGACTCAAAAGAATGAGTCAAAGACAGAGAAAACAATTTCTACTCATGTCCAAGTTTTGCCTTCGTGGATATAGTTTCCTTGTCTGAAGATCAGGCTCTCACCTTCATGAGTAACAACAGGGGCAATCCATTCCAGTGTGCCCCAGAAGAAATAGCTGAACCAGTGGCTTCAGTAGGAGAAGTTTAACTAGCCTCACCACTGAGCTATGCATTGTCACTGTGAAGATCCATCCTAGTCTGAGCAAATTTGGACATTAGACTCATTTCAGTGACAATGTTGACTTTTACCCAGGCCTCTGATCTTGGTAAACAGAGAAGTTTAAGGAAATCCCCTCAACCATTTGTGTTTCAGAAAAAGGCTTAATGCAATGAAACATATTTCCCTACCTCAGATAAAGCATGTGGATGCTCCCCTTATTTACCTATGGCAAGGCCAGACATGGACTCTTCAAGTTCTTTTTTTTTTTTTGCCTCATAAATTATTACCTGAACTACTTTGTCCCTGCTGTTCAATCACAACAAAATGCGTGTGAGCCAAACTTTCCCACATGGTGTTGTTAGACTTAGAACCACCTTCAACCAGAGCCAGCATATAACTCCAAAGACTAGGCTGACCTCTGAGTAAAACATCCTCTGATCTACTGTCCTATCACAGCATTCTTGCTCAGCCCACTTCCCCACACCTGGCTCCTTCTAGTTTTGCTGACTCCTTCCTATTAAAGAAAAGCCCTTTATCTGCCTGACTTTTGAGATGCTTGCAAATTGCATCATTGAAGCATACTTCAAAAGTCTCCATTCCCTTAATGCAAAGGTCTCTTTCACCTTTCTTGCAGTAATCCTTCTGAATAAAGTCTCTTCTTACCTAAGTCTCAGTTGTTTTTTTTGTTTGTTTTTAATTTGACACCAGTGATAATACCATGTGGAAGAAAGTGCTGGTTCTCCCCACCCCCAGGATTAATTCTCCCCCATTTTCTATAGTAACCTTCTTTTTTTTAACTTTGAAATATAACCCATATTTCCCAGAATCCCTCACAACTAAATGTAGTCATATAACAAAGTCTGGCCAATGGGAGGTAAGCAGAACTGGTGTTCAAGTTCCAGAAACTGTGAATAAAACTATGTGCTTTTCTCATACTCTTTTTTGCCTTTTATTTTTTATTTTTTTAGATTTTATTTATTTATTTGACAGACAGAGAGAGAGCACAAGCAGGGGGGAGCAGCAGGGAGAGGGGAAAGGCAGTCTTCCCACTGAGGAGGGAGCCAGACACAGGGCTCAATCTCAGGACCCCCAATCATGGCCTGAACAAAAGGCAGATGCTTAACCAATGGAACCACCCAGGTGTCCCTCTTTTCTGCTTTCTGTTAGCGGAACATGAATATGATTTCTGCAAACAGAGCAGCCACATTGAAAAATGAAGTATTAGTCATGTGTTGAGGATGGTAGAACAAGACAGAAGGAGGCACTGCTTTTTGGGGGAGTTTTATCACTTCAGCCAGATCTAATATAAGCTGAACCACTTAAATTCTCCTCTCCTCCACAAAGAAACTCTACTAAAGAGTTTTTTAAAATATTGAAATCTTTGTTTCATTTACTGAATGATAATTTTTAGAACTGAGGGGTTTTTTGTTTGTTTGTTTTTAAGTCAAGCACAAAGAATTCAAAGTGATGTTAATAGAAATGAATAATGAACAGTCCCTAGAAGTTAGGACAAATCAGTTATTGATTTAAGTCTTTTTCTTTATTACAGTATAGTAAATAATTAGAAATAACCAGAACACAATGGAAATGAGCAACAGCTAATGACTACCCTGCTGAAAAAATGCTTATTCCCTATTTATTAGCCTAGAACTAACAATGACTTGGTTCAAAAGAGAAGAATTCTGACATCCCATCCATTAGACAGTGAGCATTTTCATGCATGATCAATTATGGGTACTATTTTATTTCTCCCTAATTCAACCCAAAGACTTACCCAAGTCACAGCAAAAATCATATGCAACAGAGATGTCAAATGCAGTTAACTGGTATGCAAACCTCAACATCAGAAAAGGCAGCCATACTACTACAACATCTCAGTGAGTTCACGTCAGTATAAGGCCACAAAAATGACTGAAACTAATCTGAACACCACTGTTATTTTTCAATCTTTTACCTTTGAGCTAAAAATCTCATTAAAATTCATGCAGGGTTCCTCAGAAATTCATGCATGCACACATACACACCATAACCTTGAAGACTACAGATTCTAGGGATCTACTTTTGCCTCCACTGATGTCAGTAGAAAGAATAGGTACTTATTTAAGTATAAAAGTTCACCAACTGTGATCATAAATTAAAATAAAAAAGGATACAAATATTTCTATGTATGTATTATTTTATTAGCACATGTACCCATAAACTTATATATTAATGTTAACCTTATTTCCCTTTCAAGATACAGCTCTTGTGTCTGAATATCATTAGTTCAAATTATAAATAAAGTTATGGTTCTTCAAAATTGGAATACGTTCATAAAACTAACTATTTAGATCACAAACATTAGCATAGTTAATAGATATATGTCAAAGTTTACTTATTACAAGATGTGTGTGTGTGTGTGTGTGTATATATATATGTGTGTGTATATATATATATATATATATATTTCAAATTAAATGAGTGTCATAGGTAATATTCACATATCCATGACAAAAATGACATAAATTCAAGTTCAAATGAAACAGTAATTTCAGCATTCCTAATCTCATTAGTTTATTTAAGAATATACTTCCTAAGTGATTTTGAGTGGCATATAGTTGCTTGATAATCAGATTTTACTTTTTGTTTTACTTTATAAGCAACTCTACAGCATTACATCAATTCCAATTTACAGTAAATCTCACCTAACTAATACACCAGTGGGAAAATAAATATACCCAATTAAGTCATTGTCCCAGTTATTAAGGCCCATAGGAAAATATGCTAACTGGTAATCATTTTTCCCCAAATTTTTAAAATAAAATTAGATATAAGAATAAATAAGCCCTACTTAACAATCTTAGTACATGAGCAAAGAAATAATTAACTACAGAGAAATGTATATTTTTTCTTAGGAACTTGATAACGAAATTAATGTCAGTCATCACAACAAAGATACATTTACATGTTTTTCACATTCAATATTCAGTCTACACAAATATAGGTAAAATGAGCTAGGTGTGAATTATTTCAAAATTATCAGAATTTGGGCCAATTTATCTTTGAATTCAGAGCAATTAAAGACCAAAATAAAGATCTAAATACACATCTACAGTCTTCTATCTATATCAAAGAGAATCCCAAACTCTGCTTTTGAATACTAAAATATATATCCATGCACTAAAATGTGCTATTTAATATTGTTTGATTCAGATAATATTGTTTGATCTATATTTATATATATCTCTATCTTTACCCACTTATCAATCTAAAACTTTAAACTATTAAAAAAACTGGAGACTGAACAAAACCTAGATTTGTTTTTTTTTTTTTAAGATTTTATTTATTTATTTGACAGAGATAGAGACAGCCAGCAAGAGAGGGAACACAAGCAGGGGGAGTGGGAGAGGAAGAAGCAGGCTCATAGAGAAGGAGCCTGATGTGGGGCTCGATCCCATAACGCCGGGATCACGCCCTGAGCCAAAGGCAGACGCTTAACAGCTGTGACACCCAGGCGCCCCAAAATCTAGGTTTTTTAAGTCCATTTCACCTCTTAGATATCTTAATACGATCCAAGATTGGTATTTGTCTATTTGTCTCCAACAACTACTATGGCTTCTTTCACCAGATAGAAAACTGTTTTTGTTTGGGTTAATAACCCTCCAACTACTTTATTTAGCAGCCTCCCATTAAGAGATATTCTTTTTTTTTCCTGACAATTTTTAAACTCTGTAATATTCATATTTTGGTACTTGTTGGTCTTTGCAACTGAAATTTTATTTTATAACATACCCCTTTAATATTCTTCTAGTGCTTAATATCAAGTGTTTTTGAAATTTAAATAAAATATTTAATATGACACATTGGAAATAACTCTGGATCTTTATAAACTTTCAGTATTTCAAATGTATTAACCATTTATGTACAAATGTCTAGTTGGTTTCTTATTGAGATGAAGACTAATCCTAGAAATATGTTTTCAAAACTTTTGCACCAATTAAATATTTCTTCAGGTTTTCATACAACATACGAGATTCATTAATTTATGCATTCATAAAATATATCCCCTATATATCTAAATTTTAGAAAGTATAATGAATTAATAACACTAAGCACTACACTGAGATAATGAATTAAGTGTTATAAAATGAAGGAGGACAGTGAGACAGCTAACAGTTGAGATTCTAGAATTAAAACCTTAGAATTGTATTCTGGTTTGGCTATCTAGCAGCTATGGGATGCAATTTCTTCATTCGTGAAATAAGAATAATAAGAGGAAGTAACTCATAGAGTTGTTGAAGGCTTCAATGAAATGAAAGAACGAAGAGTCCGTAGCACAGACACTTGCACATAGAAAGCATTCAATACATGCTGTTTATTAGCAAATTTCCATGTAGAGGGATGCCTGGGTGGCTCAGCTGGTTAAGAATCTGCCTTCTGCTCATGTCATGATCCAGGGGTCCTGGAATTGAGCCCCACGTTGGGTTCCCTGCACAGTGGGGAGTTTGCTTCTCCCTCTGACACTCCAGCCATCCCTCTGCTTGTGCTCTCTGTCTCTCTGGAATAAATAAATAAAATCTTAAAAAAAAAAATTCCCTGTAGAAATCAAGGAAGGCTTCCTGCAAGTTTTAGTAGATGATCTGAGCTCTAGGACTTAGCACAGTGCCTTAAATGAGAGAGAGAGAGAGAGAAAGAGAGAGAGAAGGGAAGGAAGGAAGGAAGGAAGGAAGGAAGGAAGGAAGGAAGGAAGGAAGGAAGGAAGGATCTCTGACAGAGAGAGATAGTATTACAGAATAAGGGACTAGTTAAAACAAAAAGGACAAAGACATGAAAATGCAGGTTCAAAGAAACAATTTACAGTTTCATAAGGCTGCAACATAATATCAATGAAAAGATTCAATGTGGATAGTTCTAGCTATCCAGGTACTTCGAGTTTAACTGTCCAGAAAAACATAAGCAGGACTTGGGCTCAATTTAGAAGAGACCTGGAAGTCTCTCCTAGAAGTCTCAAAGAAAGGGCAGTGTAATCATAAGTCTTAAATTCAGGACATTATGGAGAAACCAAATACAACTAACAGAATAATTGAGACAACATGCCTTCCTTAAACTTGCCCTACCTGAAGGCAAAAATAAGATTGCCTTTAGGATTAAATAACAGGAGCACAATGAAGTCTTCCTACCTCTCTATTCAAGATTCAAAACCTCTCCCGTCTCCCAAAATCCCAATCCAGAATTCTACAATTAGTATTCCAAAAAATTTTAAGTCTGAGAGACAGCTCAGAAATTACATACTCTCAAACAGCACAAAACTTTCAGTTACATATCCCTGTAATTTCTCTTCATTGCAGTTAAAATTTTAAAATTACATATCTGTGTAACTGCCTGATTAATCTCTGTCTCCCTACTATACTATGAGCATCATAAGAATAAATATGATATAGCACCCTTCTTCATCTCTTGTTACAGACTTTGTTTTAAAATATAGCTTGTCTGATATAAGTAGGGCTACTGTGGCTTTCTTTTGAAGTCCATTATCAGGACAGATGGTTCGCTATCCCCTTACTTTAAATCTGGAGGTGTCTTTAGGTCTAAAATGAGTTTCTTGTAGGCAGCATATATATGGGTCTTGGTTTTGTTTTGTTTTGTTTTGTTTTGTTTTTTAATCCATTCTGATAACCTATGTCTTTTGATTGGAACATTTAGTCCATTTACATTCAGAGTGATTACAAATAGATATGAATTTAGTGCCATTGCATTACTGTAAAGTCCTTGTTTCTGAAGTTCTTTGTTCCTTTCTAGTCTTTATTGCTTTTGGTCTTTCTTTCCTACTCAGAGTCCCCTTTAATATTTCTTGCATGGCTGGTTTAGTGGTCACAAACTCCTTTAGCTTTTGTTTGATTGGGAAACTTTCCCTCTATTCTGAATGACAGCCTTGCTGGGTAGAGTATTCTTGGCTGAAGATTTTTCCCATTCAGCATGTTGAATATACCCTGCCACTGTCTTCTGGCCTACTAGATTTCTGTGGATAAATATGCTGCTAACTTGATTTGTCTTCCCTTGTAGGTTAGGGATTTCTTTTCCCTTTCTGCTTTCAGTATTCTTTCCTTATCTCTTTATTTTACAATTTTTACTACAATTTATCTTGGTGTTGGTTGGCTGCTTTTGATTTTGATGGGCATTCTCTGTGCCTCCCAGACTTGGATGTCTATTTCTTTCCCCAGATTAGGGAAGTTTTCAGCTATAATTTGCTCAAATAAACCTTCTTCCACTTACTCCCTTTTCTTCTGGGACTCATATGATACGAACGTTATTATGCTTTACAGAGTCACTGAGTTCCCTAAATCTATGTTCGTGATCCAATATTTTTCTTTCCCTCTTCTATCAGCTTCTTGCTTTCCCATAATTTTATCTTCTATGTCACTTATTTGTTCCTCTGCTTCTTCCAACCTTGTGGTCATTACACCAGTCGTTTTGCTTCTTGGAACATTTTTTATTTCTTATTTTGTCCTGACTAGTTTTTAGGTCTTTTATCTCTGGAGTAAGGGTTTCTTTTGTTTCTTCATATGCTTTTGTCAAGCCCAGCCAGTATCCTTATGATTGTTGTTTTAAATTCTGATTCAGGCCTTTACTTATATCTATTTTGATTAGCAACCTGGCCATGAGCTTTTCTTGTTGGAACCCTCTTACACTGTTGGAAGGAATGCAAACTGGTGCAGCCACTCTGGAAGACAGTATGGAGGTTCCTCCAAAAGTTAAAAATAGAACTACCCTACAATAAAGCAATTGTACTACTGGGTATTTAAACAAAGGACAAAAAAATACTGACTCAATGGGGCAAATGCACCACAATATTTATAGCAGCATTATCAACAATAGTCAAATTATGGAAAGAGCCTAAATACCCATCAACTGATGAATGAATAAAGAAGACACGGTATTGAATATTACAATGGAATATTACTCAGCCATCAAAAAGAATGAAATCTTGTCATTTGCAATAATGTGGATGGAGTTAATGTATTATGCTAAGCAAAACAAGTTACTCAGAAAAGACAAATACCATACGATTTCACTCATATGTGGAATTTAAAACAGATGAACATAGGGGAAGGGGAAAAAAGAGAGGGAAAGAAATCATAAGGGACTCTTCACTATAGAGAACAAACAAGGTTGATGGAGGAGTAGTGGGTGGGGGATGGGCTAAATGGGTGATGGGAATAAGGAGGGCACTTGTGTTGAGCACTGGGTGTTGTATGTAAGTGATAAGTCACCAAATTCTATTTCTGACACCAACATAACACTACAAGTTAACTAACTGGAATTTAAATAAAAATTTGAAAAAAATAAAAAGAGTAAATAATGTGTTCCTTTTTGCTTACCATGTATTCCAAGAAACAAGCACAGTGCCAGACACATGGAAGGTGAAATTAATTAAATGACTGAATAAATAAATGAGTATACTACTAGTGAGAAATGAGTATACTACTAGTGAGAAAATTGAGGCCAAGGAGTTTCCATGCCTTGCCCTAGCCAACATCCTTAGACAGATTCAGACATAGAAGGAGCTTTCTTTTCTTTTCCCTCCCTTTTCTTTTCCTTTTCCTTTCTTTCTTTCTTTCTTTCTTTCTTTCTTTCTTTCTTTCTTTCTTTCTCTCTCTCTCTCTTTTTTTTTTTGAGACACAGCACATGTGGCATGCAAGACGGGGGTGGGGGTGGCGGGGAGAGTAAGAGTTAGAATCCCAAACAGGCTCCATGTCCAGTGTGGAGCTGGACATAGGACTCAATCTCATGACCCTGAGATCATGAGCCGAAATCAAGAGCTGGACGCTTAACCCACTGAGCCACTCAGGAGCCCCTAGAAGCAGCTTTCCGGATTGTATTCTACTGCCTTTTCCTAGTTGCAGTAGAGGACCATGTGTTAATCATATCCTCTCCCTGATACCTTTTTAGTAATAAGCACTTTTTCAAGACACCTTATTACATGTCTCTAAAACCTTCATGTGAACAAGTGTATCAACCTATTTTGTCTATCTAACAAGAGACTCAGAGAAGATTAGATTTGGAGATTTTTGCAAAGAGGATAGCTATGTAAATAGCAAAAATAGGATTAAAACCAGCTGGGTTCATTTCACAATTTTGCCTAAAACCTAAAACAGATTCTTCATCCTGTGATCATGGAAATAAAATATGTGTGCCCATTTTAAAACTAAAAGTTAAGTAACGAGACTCCACCTACCCTCTAGATTCTCCCAGGAGAAGAGTTCTTTAATCAGCAAGGAATAGAATAGCAACAGAAAGAAGGGAGTCAGGAAAGAGGAATGGAAAAATCTCCTTAATAGTCTTCCCCTTGGAAGTTGACAGCTATTATCATGCATACTTTTCAGTAATTATTTGATGTTTCTTAAGAAAATGACAATAAAGAATGACATTAAAATGAAAACGGATAATAATGTTATTGTAATTCAAATGTCATTTTTATGAATATATTAACTTATGTAAAAGAAGTTACTTATTATTCCTTGTGTCCATATAAGATTCCACATTCCATCTAAAGATATTCATTATTTTCTTCAAACACAATTCCGTCTTGGAGACAGAAAACGTTGCATTATCTAAGGACACACAAAAGGAAAAAAATTGTCCAAAAAAATGGGCTATTCATGAAAAAAATGAACACTGATACTGTGCATGACAAAATTTTATGCTTACAAAACAACAACAACAAAACCAAAACAAAAAAACAAAAAAATGATTGGATCTTGGAGCACCTGGGTGGCTCAGTCAGTTAAGCATCTGCCTTCAGCTCAGGTCATGATCTCCAGGTCCTGGGATCAAGCCCCAAGTTGGGCTTCCTGTTCACAGGGGTTTGCTTCTTCCTCTCCCTCTGCCTCTCCACACCCCACTCATGCTCTCTCAAATAAACAAATAAAATCCTTAAAAAAAAAATAAATGAATGGATCCTACCAAGGGAGACTCTAATCTCATGCAGTATCTCCTTGCTACACTGCTATATAAAATATTACTTGATTAAGTACTTTCTTAACCAATTATTGTATCCATTTCAATCTTAATTTGCTTCACTCAAAGCCAAAAGAACAGACATCTAAAATCAAGCTACAATCTAAAGACTTAAATATATACCTCAATATTGGAATATGGAATATGGACTACATGTTTTATATCAGTATAAGTGGTCATTCCTTCATTATAACCATTAATTTATTCAAAACACAAAGTATGCTCTGAATTTCTTTTTACAAGTGAATTAAAATCAATTAAAATATCAATAGCACATTTAAAACATTTAGTATGTGTTTATAATCAAGAAAGAACAAAATAGAAAATGAGAGTCTATGTTTGTCTTTTAAAAATAAATTTAAAATTAGATGAAAGGAACTATTAGAATCAGATTGGATAAAAAATTATCTGATTTTATTTTAAAAATAGTGGGCATTTGTTAACTGTCTCTTAGCAAATGCTCCCTCCCTTCTCATCAGCATTATGTTTTAGGAGAAGGGATTCTTTCTATGATTTGCTTTTTTAACAAATACACTTTACTTTTTAGAGCGATTTTAGGTTCACAGCAAAAGTGAGTGGAAAGCACAAAGTTCCTACATACCCTCTGTCCCCACAAATACATAGCCTCCCTCATTCCATACCCCCCACCACAGTGTACATTTGTTATGATTGATGAACCTATGTTGACACAGTATTACCAACCAAAGTCCATAGTTTACATTGGGGTTCACTCTTGGTGTTGTGCCTTATAGGATTTTGACAACTATATAACAACACACATCTACCATTTCAGTATCATATAGAATAGTTTTATTGCCCTGAAAATCCTCTGCATTCTGTATATTCATTTCTACTTCCCCCTAATCCCTGGCAAACACTGATCTTTCTACTATCTCCATAGTTTTGCCTTCTCCAGAATGTAATATAATTGGAATCATACAGCATGCAGACATTTCAGCATTATTTTTACTTTCCTTTGAGAAATTCACCCATTCATTTTTGGCCTTGGGCTGTAAAAACGATAATTCCTGATGTGTTAAGCCAATGAGCCCATCACATGTCCTAGACTTCTTCACAAGCTAGTCACACTTCTCCTACATGCCAAAATAGCTCTCTCCTCAGGGCTTTATTTAAATTTTATGTTATTGTTGAGGCTTTCTCTGGAAATTCCATCCAAAATTGTAAACCGTGCTCTTTCCTGTGTCACTTTTGTCATTATCATTAGCTGAAATACTGTTTCACTTATATTTAATTTTTTTGGTCTATATTCTTATACAGGAAAGTGAGTTATATGAGGGTTGGGATTTTGGTCTACTTTATTCGTAACTATATCCCAGAGCCTATATTACTGCCTGGAACATATTTGCTTAAGAATGATGTGCTGATTAAAAGAATAGAATATTTACCAAAAAAAAAAAAAATGTGTAATGTGGGCCTAACAATACTTTTGAAGGAATACTAGTATTTAACAACATTTTCTAAATTAACGTCCAATTAATTTTGCATATCTTGAAAAAAAACCTCATATTAGATTATTTGAACAGAGAAAGAAAAAACTGATCACATTTAAGCTGAAATCTCTGTTAAAATTTACATATTAATAAGAGTATAAAGTGAAAATACAGCCACATTTAGAATGAAGGGAAACAATTACAAAAGTGGGCATTAAATTTAGTGAAACCAAAACAAATACTTTAGGTCACCTTTTGTGGAATGGTCAGATTCACAGAAAAATGAAACAATGAGACACCTGCGGATTGAGCAGAATTTCAGGTTTTCATACACAGAGTTGGTTTTATGCAGCTTCCAGGTTGCCCCAAGGGGTAAGAAGATCAAAAGATTATATTAAATTATTTTGTATTAGCAACATCACTTTAATAAGGATAAGGCATTTCATTAAATGAAATCAATGCAATGCACAATTATGAGTATATGCACAGATACACGTACACAGGTTTATACATATATAGATACAAGATTGGCACTTGCTGTAACAGTAACAAGGAGGGTTTGATTTTGCAGAAAAAGTCTGCATCATTTGCAGTTTCAGCCTTGAAAATCTTTTAAACAATTTGCCAAGTATTAATTTTGGCCTTGGTATGTGCTAGAAATATTTATCATAACCAATTATTAAAAACTGCTTACGTTGTAGTTTCAGTTTTGAAAAAGTTTTAAATAATTTTCTTTTATTACCCTGAGTTGCTGTTGTCAGACCAGGTATATACTGCACATTTGTTTGTTTTCTTAACCAATTACTTCCCTTAGCATTTCTACCTTCTGCTTTCTTTCCCTATTCCTTACCATATAATGCTACTGAACAATTTACATATAATACAATCATCAACTAAAAGACATTACAAATATTAATAGTTTGCCTTCAAATTTTACATTTGCCAACAAATTATACTCTTACAAATAAGAATTCAGATCAAAGGCTTTCATCTCCAACACCGAACATTTAGAAGAGCAACAGCCATCACTTCTCCTAAGTCACCTACAAAAAGTGTGCAGTTCTCACCCACACAACACTTACAGTCACTTTGATATTGAAATAAAAACATCTGCATGACCAGTTACAAGTTCTATCACTGCATCATGAGTCATTATTGCCAACACTATCAATTAGTGTGCTTTCTATAGAGGCTGATAATATAATTTCTTCAAATGAGCACAAGACAGACTGCACTACACTAGCCTCTCCCAGATTCATAAGGACATAAGTGGCACTGTGTTTGAGCTTTTGCAAAATTTGTTGTTTTGCCATCTTTTGGTTGTCCAGAGATTTCTATTAGGAATCCTTAAGGTACTTTACAAAATTAAAAATGAGAGAGAGAGGAAAGCAAAAGAAAAAAGAAAAAGAGAGCCTGATTCTTTCCTAGACCACACTTATTGTTTAAAATACTGAGCACCCAACTTTATTCATAGCATAAAACAGGTATTTTGCTTACCACACGAACTCACAAAACCTGTCAAACTTATTACTGTCACTAATTGTGCTTTTTTTTTTTTTGAGTACTACTGTAACATCAAACTGCTTGGTTTCCTTTACAATTAGGGCTGTTCAGATCAATTTGATAATTTCTTGAATCTTGAATTTGTTGATAGACCTATTTAAAATTATGTGAACTATTTTTGCTGTAATATGATGCTATATTTATTATAGATGTATTTTTTATTATATTTTCATTTATTCTAATCTTAATCATTTAATGAATAATAACATTATAACTTTTATTTCAACATATATTTAATAATTTTCAAACTAAAGATAGTTAAAAAGTGTTTTATGGCAACACAAACAAGCTGTTATTCAATACAGTAAATTACAGTATGATTAAAAAAATGGTTAGGGTTTAGGAAATTTGGGTCATAATTATTTCATTATATTTCAGTGCTATGATGAGCTGTGTGGTGGTTGGTAAGACTCCCTAGACCTTATTCATTTTTAAAATGGTCAGGGGGGCCCGGGTGGTACAGTCAGTTAAGTGTCTGACTTTTGGTTTTGGCTCAGGTCATGATTTCATGGGTCATGGGATGAAGCCCTGTGTCTGGCTCCACACTCAGTGGGGGGTCTACTTGAAGATTCTCTCTCCTTCTGGCCCTTCTGCTTGTGCTTTCTCCCTCTCTCTCTCTCTCTCTCTCTCAAATAAATAAATACATCTTTAAAAAAATAAAAAATAAATAAAATGGTCAGAATAAATTCAAAGGGTCTCAAAATTCTATGACTCTATAAATACTTAAAATATTTTGTCTTAACTTCAGTATAACAAAAGTCATATGCACAATGCATGGGATGCATTCGAAATATTTAATAATAGAATGTCATTTACCCATCAGAATTGTATTAGCAGAAACAAGTACAGCCCTATAAGAACATTTTTGCTTAATATGGAAGAGATGCCTCTATGGCAGAATAAACAAAATGAATGACTGAAAGAAGCAGTAAATATCTATGTCCAAAATAGTAGATATTCCTCAAGTTCCTAAGAAGCTTTCACCAGGCGGGTTCTAAGTCTACTTAGTTCGGAAGAATCACTTCATTGACTAGTTTCTAGACTAAGGACTGTTTTGTGTAGAATGAGACTAGGATAGTCTATAGCCTTCCTTAATGGCTAATTAACTTTATTGGTGAAATACTGTTGGTAATCAACATAGATGAAATCAGAGAGCAAAAAAGTGACTTGTTAGTGTGGTCCCTAGACCAACAGAAAGAGCATCACCTGTGAATGTGATGGAAATGCAAATTCTCACTTTATCGCTCTCTAAAATAAATAAACCTTTAAAAGGGGGGGGGGGGTGTGCTCGTAAGTGCCTTAGTCAGTTAAGCATCCTACTCTTGGTTTTGGCTCAGGTCATGATCTCAGGGTCCTGAGATAGAGCTGGGTGCTGGGCTCTGCGCTCAGCGAGGAGTCTGCTTGAGATTCTCTCTCTCTCTCTCTCTCTTCCCCTGCCCTTTTGCCTCCCTCAAATAAATAATCTTAAAAAAAAAAAAGAAATGTAAATTCTCAAATCTCATTCCACACTTACTAAAATCAGAAACTTTGGGGGAAAAAAGGCGAGGGTGGTCAACACAATCTCCAGGGGATTCGAATAAGTACTAAATTTAAAGAATTACTGGCTTAGATTATCACAGTGGGCTAGCATTATGAATAATGAAGAAGGCAGCTGCTTAGATAGTGTATTTCACATATATTGGCCTGATTCATCACAAATGTTAAAGATTAGAAAATAAAGTTTAGGGAATTTGTGCTCAATCAGCAAGCAGGAAGTGAACCAGGTGAATTCAGATCTCCCTTAAATAGTTCAAATGTGTAACCATTATTCTTCCCATTAAAAAAGCACATTAAACATTAAATGATAAAATAATAATTATTGGTTCAACAGCTGAAATCTTGGTTTTGAATTTATATACAGTTTTAAAGGTGTTTATCTCTAGGAGCTTTTAAACTCCTTAAAAAAACAGACATATAATTACTGATTAAGAATATAAAACAATATGGGCACCTGGGTAGCTCAGTCGGTTATCTGCCTTCAGCTCAGGACATGATCCCAGGGTCTTAGGATCAAGTCCCGCATTGGGCTCCCTGCTCACTGGGGAGTCTGCTTCTCCCTCTCCCTCTGCCCCTCCCCAGCTTGTGCTCTCTCACACTCTCAAATAAATAAATAAATAAATAACATCTTTTAAAAAAAGTATAAAACAACATATAGCATAGAAGTATTTTACTAACAGGCAATATTTACAAAGCTATGTTTGTCAAACTTTAATCAATCATCTGGGCTACCTTTTAAAATACAGATGTTGAAGGGTACCTGGGTGGCTCAGTCGGTTAAGTGATCCACTCTTCATTTCGGCTCAAGTAGTGATCTCCGGGTGTGAGATCTAGCCCCGAATTGTGCTCTGTGCTCAGTGCAGAGTCTACTTGGGTTTCTTTCTCCCTCTCTCTCTGCCCCTCCCCCTACTTGCACTCTCTAAATAAATAAATAATAATAAATGAAATCTTTAAAAAATAAATAAATAAAAAATAAAATACAGATGTTGAATCATTAGGCCTAGGGGGAAGTCTAGAATCTGCATTTCTAAGAAGCTTCTAAAACATGTCCCTGCTGCTGTTCCATGGACGTTACTTTGTGCAGCAAGGGCATGAAGTTGAAGACGACCAACTCTGGAATCAGATTGGAGTCACCAGCTACGATCATTTGAGTTTGAGCAATTTAGTAAATCTTTCTGGGCCCCACCTGTAAAATGGGGATAGGAGTAGCGCCTACCTTTTAATGGTTGGCAGATTAAATTAGATACTATATACAAAATGCTTAATATACATAAAAAGCACACAATAATTTTTAGCTTTTAATATTTGGACCAAAAATTTACCTATCACTACAAAATGAATCATTTTTAAGCATGATTTCAAGGGATTAAGTCATATAAAGTAAAACATAAATAATGTATTTGAAGCCACAACGCCTACAGAAAAAAGTGAATAATTTTTAAATTAATAGAATAAAAAAGTTTTCTTCCTTATAAAATACTGTTTGACTCTTAGATAAAATTACATATTCTTAGTCCTTACACATTTCCTCATCAATGATAATATCAGTAACTTCTATCTAAGCCCCTTTCTTTCCTGATAGTCTTTTTTTTCTTTTTTTCTTTAATTCCATCTCATTAGTTATAGCCAATGTCCACTTGGGACACTTTAAATAATCTTGTCCTGAAGGCAGAAAATTAAATTATGGATTATTAAATATGTGTAACTAATTAGTCTACTGATTAATTTCATATTTAGTTGAGATAAGAAATCTTGAATCATACCTAACTTTGGGGATTTATGGTTGGACATTCTCCTAATTTCTTAAATAGAAAAATGATTACTATTATATTTTATGAGGCTTTTAACCATGTAAGTGGTCAAATTGGAAATTAAAGTTGGAAGTCAGGGATTTGCCAGATGACCAACAGCTTACCATTAGATTTTAACCTCTATCAAAAAGTTGGATAAAAATGTAAAATCATTCGTGACTGCTCCAAATAACTAACTTGAATTTTCATATTAAAAGGATGGTTGTTTATTTTTTTCTTTAAATATATGTAGGAGCAGGAGTCCCTAAAGATTTCGTCACTTCACCCAAGATGGTGTCACGTGGGAGTCCTTTAGGACAATCATTATATTAATGGAATAACCTAAGGCAAAAAGTTCGTCAAAGAGCAATTATATATTTGGGTGTCTGGAGCCAGAGAAGATTAAAAAAAAAAAAAAAAAGGAAGCTATAATAGTCCAACTTCAGTTCATAGAATTTTCTTCCTTCCATCCTCCTCCCTTCCTTCCTTCCTTCTTTCTGTCCTTCCTTCCTCCCCCCCCTTTCCTTCCTTCCTTCCTTCTTTCCTTTGTTTCTTTTCCTTAAAAAATAGAGCTCCAACCATGGAAATAAAGGATAATGTAGTGAGGGTTTATTTTGTAATTAATATGCATGGAAATTTACACAGTTAATTTACATTCACATTTACAGGAATTACCTCTAACCTACATATTGACAGAAGAAGCTCTTCAATTTTATGAGTCCAAGGAACCTATCTAAGTGCCTAATTTTTTTCTCCATTGCCTTTAATTAAAATAACTCCAGGATCATCTACCTGATAATTTGGATAATTTTTTTAACAGGAAGCAAGTTTGCTCACTGAACACATTTGCTAAGCTTGCCTAACGACAACTTTAGATTCATGAAAATTAAAACGAGCACATTCTCAGCGGGCAATAGGCCCGCTCACAGGGATCAGAACAGCTGCCTGCTTGCCTTGTCCTTGGGTAAACCAGAGAGCTGTGGGGCTTTGGGTAAGTCATCTAACCATCTAGTCCTAGTTTTCACGTCTAAAAAATAAGGGACTGAGCTAATCTCCAAGATGCTATCAAGCTGAAATTTTAGGGATTCTCCTGGAGATTATTTTAATAGCTCTCAGTGTCCATAAAGATGTAATTCTCAACTATGCAGTTTTTTGGAAAAACATGTGTCATTACCTTTCTCTGATATATTAGAATATTTAACATTTACTGGACAACATCCTCCCCCCAAATTGTAAAATATGATTTCAATAAGTTTTTTCCATCCTTCTAGAAATCTAGAAAAGTTTCACGAGGAATAAGCACAAAGCTACAGCCTGCCCCAATAAGAAACTGTGAGACTTACATGTTATTTTTTTTCAAATATGTATTTATTTATTTGAGAGAGAGAGAGAGCATGCACAGGGGTGGGGCAGAAGGGCAGGGGGAGAGGGAGAGAGAGTCCTAAGCAGACTCTGTTGAGCTCGGAGCCCAACCTGGGGCTTGGTATCACCACCGTGAGATCACAACCTAAGCTAAAACCAAGAATTGGACACTTAACCGATTGAGCCACCCAGATGACCCCAGACATACATGTTTAAAATTTTTATTTTCTCAGATCTACTAAGGCATCTGTTGTCGTGGTTATTATATATGTGTATCTATGATGACAATGATATTATAGATTTCCTGTTTACCAGATTCTGCCTTCTTTTCTTCTTCCTCCATCTGTCTTTTCTTCCCTCCCTCTCTTCTCTCCTTCCTTTTTTCCTCCTCTCTCCCTCTTTCCCTCCCTCTCTTCCTTACTTCTTTCTTTCTATCCTACATTTGGGCAAGACTCTGAGCTTCATACTTTCAAGAACAGAACAACCCATGGAAAAGACAGGAATTAATAAATAAATACAATAATAGACACTGCAATTTCATATTACAGTTGCATGCAAGTCTCATGAGAGTACAGAGTAGGGAGGAGCCAATTTTGATGGGGTGGAGAGTAGGGAGGACTCCAGAATCCTTATAGAATTTCATCTTAGTCCTATAAAATAACCAGACTGATTATATTAGTCAATTGGGGCTGCCATAACAAAATAACACAGACTGGGTGATCAAAATAGTAGTAAGTTATTTTCACACAGTTCCAGAAGCTGGGGAATCCAAGATCACTGTACTGGCAAGGAAGGTATCATTCTGAGGTCTCTTCTCTTGATTTGAAGGTGGCTGTCATCTTGCTGTATGCCCTGCTGTCTCTTTTTATAAGAACACTAATCCAATCCAATCAGGGCCCCACCCTTATAACCTCATTTAACCTTAATTATCACCTCCTAGGTCCCATATGCAAATACAGTCACACTGGGGTTTAGGGTTTCAACAAATGAATTTGGGAGGACACAAACATTCAGTCCATAACACCAATGAAGAAGAAAATGAATTTTGTATCAGTTTTATGTAAATGATAGAGGGATGAGGGCTCTACGTTCTGGGTAATGCAAACAGTTCAGTACAACTAGGGTACAGGTAGTACGTCTGGAAGAGTCAGGAAAAAAGTCAAGAAAGGTAAAGACTAGCCTGAAATACTGTCCTCACCACACTGGCATCCTGAACATAGGGAAGCACGAAATAGATTATGTGATGATGCTCCGCAAAGACTACCAGCAAATTTCAGTCTCGTCCATATCCCATCTCTACTAACCATTGAAAAGGTGTTCTGACTTGATGTGTTCCACTTCTTGTTAACAACAAACTGGAAACTAGAGATTTAGCTAAACCAAAAATATAATTGCTCATTATATATTGAAGTTTTTTTTTTCCCTGAAAGAAACCTGCCTTAAAAACTGTATTGCCATAAATTCTCATTTATTTAGCAAGGTTTTATGTAATACAGTGGACATAACCAACAAGTGAAATGCAATTACCCTTTTTCTCATTTTCAATCCATAATGAACACATTAGAGATGAGCTCTTACTCTTTGTTGTGCTACAATGTACAATTTCCTCAAATTCTTATCATTACTGGTGAGTCTTTAACTTCACTGTGGGTATTTTGAAAGCCTTGTACATACTACAAAAGTTCTTTAAAATGAGAGACTCAAATGTAAAAGCAAAAAGTAAAACATTTTAGGGATATGAGTGTAACCATTTCACATTAAATATCTTTTTAGTAAATTTTGTCTTTGGCTTCTGACTCTAAATTTTGTGAAGAAAATATTTGCAAGACATATTCACACTCATAAGTTGTTTACAAAGGTGTAAAGAGAAGATTATTCTGTAGCCATTATGTATTTGTGATGTCAGGGGCTTATTATTCCAAATGCAAACTATATTTACATATCAAAACCTCATGAGATATGAGAACATTCTAACACTGCATTATATTGGCAATATACTTTGCTACCTAGAAAGATGTTTGTAAAATAGCAAGGCTCATTTAAGCCATTACTTATAAATCAGTATTTTACTGAAACCACAGCTTGGTTAGATCAAGTTTATCAATCTTGTCACTAAATATTCTCAACTTAATGTTCTGATTTCTTAATGAGCTCCTTACAATAGAAAAGGTTAGATAATTAGTATGCTGTTGTTCAGCCAGCATAAATTCTAGCATTTCTAGGAAGATAAATATCTAGCTTCAAAATAGAAAGGAAATAACAGAAGCGATTAATTCATCTTTTTTATAGAATTGAACAATATAACAAGTTTTGTAGAATTTTGTTTCTTGAAAGTCAGTAACAATAAGGCATCCAAGTATAAAGATTTGTACTTCTCCCATTTTCCTTACTATTTAATAATTAATAGTGTCTCTCCTCACTTAAATAAAAGATCAGATGTGGCCTTATATAATTTAAAATAGTGTCAGTCCGATACTCTTATGGTGCTTAAAAATAGAGGAAACTGACTTAAACTGAAAAATAAGCTCACAAATCCATAATTACAACATATGGAAAGGGTTATGAAGGGAAGTATCAGAGTCATGTTATAAGAGAAAATAGTGAGAAGGCACTAATTTATATTTGGTGGGGGATTGTGGAGAAGTGCAGGATTACAGGGATTAATAGGCATTAACTAGGGAATGAGTGGGAAAGGGTATGCCAGACAGAAGGGATAACTTGTGCAAAGGCCCTGAGCTGAGTCAGAAACGAGGTTCCTGCTCTTTCTATCTCAAACATTTAATGAGTACAGATGCTTCACATAGGCTGTAAGTTTTCATAATGTGAATTGGCAGTAACTGGACTGATTAATTATGAAGCTCAATTTTCATTATGAAAGCATGTTGTGACCCTCATCTACAACAACTAAAAGCCCCAGACAATATTTATTAGGCTGGCATCACAATTACTCTGTCTGGATGGTTTGTTGTTTATCGGTGATACGAATTTTAAGAAAAGAGGGACTGGTATGATGCTGTTGCTGCGGTTAGAAAGAAAGAAAGGCCATTACCCTTGAGCAAAGCCAAATCAAATCAAAGGCTGACTTTTTCTCAATGATAATTAAGTTGTCTAGCTCTACACTTATAGCTACAGAATACTTTATTTCTGAAATTCTTCCAGAAAAAAAAAAAGAAACTTAGTTTGCCATTGAAACTCTGAAATTCACTGGCTGTTTTCTTTTTTTTTTTTTAAAGATTTATTTATTTATTTGACAGAGATAGAGACAGCCAGCGAGAGAGGGAACACAAGCAGGGGGAGTGGGAGAGGAAGAAGCAGGCTCCTAGCGGAGAAGCCTGATGTGGGGCTCGATCCCATAACGCCGGGATCACGCCCTGAGCAGAAGGCAGACGCTTAACCGCTGTGCCACCCAGGCGCCCCCACTGGCTGTTTTCTAATCCCATTTTCCTCATTAAAAAAAAAAAAAATTGTTTCTGAAACTATTTTTAATAACCCATTTTTTTTTAAAAAACACAAGTATATGTATTTAGCAGTGGTACTCAACACTTGAAGCTACTCTGACACAGTTAACTAACATTCTAGCATAAGAAACAAAACTCCTGCTTAAACAAACTCAATGCTTCCTCCTACATGTATCCTCACCCTTCTTCCAAAATATCTACCCTATGAACATTTAATTGTGTGGTTTTAGTTAAGTGCCTAACACTCACTCCAGGCACTTAGTTATCTGAATATTTTAGCCTCTGTTCCTTGGACTATGACCAGTCCTTCTTAGTTCTTTTTCTTCTTGTCCTAGCAAAAACGAAGAAAGTTCTCCCTCAGCCTTCGTATACATATAACACACAGACATATTTACTAGTTGAGTTCAAGATACTGCACTAAGAAATTAACCCTAGGAACTACTCTTCCATATATAATTCAGTACCTGTCACCCAGATTTCTGCTCCAGCCCCCTGTCACCACAGATCTGTTTCCATGAAATGGCTCCATCATCATTCAAATTCGTTGTATTCAAATAATGTTTTCAGTACTTTCACATTATTAAAAACCATAATGGGCTTCTTCTAAAAAGGATTTAGTATTTTTTTTTCCTTTGAGTATGACTAAACATTGAAGAATTAAGAAACCAAACAAACCATACAGCCCAATTATTCCATACTAATGTCTCCAAAGAAATCACTAATCTCATCAATTGTAACTTTGAAAGGTACCAATGTTTAAAGAAAGCCAATGTTAGAAAAGATATCAATATTAGCAGGGGAAATAAACATCTGTAATCATATAGAGTGGGATAAAAGTGATGTAAGTAAATTGATGAAATAAGCAAAATATTGGATTTATATACCTTAAAAATATCATAATTCACAAAGGTAAATAGCTAGTGCATCACAACTCCAAAAGGTCATTTATGAGCATCATGTAATTTCATCTGGTGAGTTATCCTTTTTAATATAGCAAATTCCAGTATTCTCCCAACCATCAGAATATACTAAAAAAGTTATTCTACCTATGGCAATTCCTAAAAGCTAGAAAGTACATTTTAAAAATAATGAAATTTTATTATGTGATATGAAGATGAAATGCATAAGCCTCTAATTTTTCAAGCTTGCCTTTTTATATTATCTACATAAATCTCCAATAAAATTCACATTTCAGAATACATACATAGATTAATTGTGATTTTGGATTAAAATGCTACATCACATAATTCAAAAATAATCCATATGTTTATTCTGCACTCAAGCACAAACATTACTTTGGAAATCTAAAAGAAAACCTATTAAACTAAGAGAATACAGCCATATTTTCCTTACTTTATCAATAATTTCCTGTTTGGTATTTTTTCAGGCAAAATTATACTACTCGTAAGAGTGTGAATATTTTACTGTAAGAACCAATCAAAGATTTAGGAACACCTCTGCTAATTGACTGGTATGGTAAATTTCCCTTGAATGCTTTATATTAAGGAATGAATCCCCTATCCCCTACTCACCCTTTGTAATAAAAATCCCTGTTTAGATCAAGTCCTATTCTTTTCTGAGTGCCACCTTCATTATCCTGCTTACATTTCTCAAAATCAGAGCACATCCTTTCCATTGACTTTATACTATATTTTTTTTTGTTTGGGTTTTTTTGTTTTTTTGTTTTTTTGTTTTTAGAATTTTAAAAGAAACTATTAGTTACTTTATGTAATTATTATTTCAAATCTTTCTTAAACAAGTATTTAATAGGTTGAAAAATTTTGGAATCCACAAACTCCAAAACTGCTGCCATTATGATAGCAAGTTTCAACCCAAGCCAGTCTCTGGTTATGAATGCCTATTAGGGTTTATTTGTAATGAAAACAGAGCTGCTCTCCTTTCTGTCCAAGTTGGCTGGTACAATGTCTATTTCCAGTTCTCCCTCCCACCTCTTATCTCTGCTTCCCCTGCTCCCACATTTAATAACCAAAATAACTGATTAGAAATTTCTTTTTCTCTAAGCTGTGATCTAAAGTATTTGTTTCTTAAAGTATGACTAAGCATCTTGCTAAGACTTTCACAAGGCCTCAAACCGGGTTTGTAGTACTTTCTTCTCTCTGCGGATCACATTTCTTTACACTTCAAATACTAGACTTATATGATCAATTTTCCAATTAAGCTTGAAAAAACACCAAATAATTAGAAATGATGTTTGATGTTTCAAGGTGAACCTGAACTTCATTTCATTTTAAATGTTCTTAAAAAAGCAAATGCTTCATTTATTCCAGTCCTTGGTTTATGGAGACCCTAGACCTTGAGTAAACAGAAACTGAGCAGATAAGATAATAAAGCAAAGGATTATTTCAAATTATTTCACTATATAAAAAAACCTTATATGGAATCTAGCTATATGAATAATTGGTTGAATTAACTGGACAATTCAGTGAAATTTGGTTTGACTCATTTAAAAGTTAGCTGTCAAATTTTGCCCAACTTTGTTTTATTTTCACATTAAAAGGAGTCAAACAAATATAACCTGATATAATATTCCGCATTAAAACACAGTTTTTTAATATGGATCAAAAATTCATAATCACTAAATAGCCTATTAATTACATTTTCTGATATTTTTACAGTCTTAATTCATTTAGGAAAATACATTCATATGTAAAAGGTGTATCTTCAAAAAGTCCATAACTCAATAGTCACCCATTATCCATGGGGGATACATTCCAAGACCCCAGCAGATGCCTGAAACTGCAGATAGGACCGAATCCTATATATATATATATATATATATATATATATATATATATATATA
>NC_048219.1:44581996-44694624 GCF_002007445.2 Ailuropoda melanoleuca
TATATATATATATATATATATATATATACCATGTTTTTCCAAAATATACATACCTGTGATGAAATTTAGCTTATAAATTACCACAGGAAGAGACTAACAACAATTATAACAAATTACTGTAATAAAAGCTGTATGAACGTGTTCCCTCTCTCTCTCAATATCTCATTGTACCATATTCACCCTTCTTCTTGTGATGTTGTGAGATGACCAAATGCCTCCGTGAGGAGATGAAATGTGGTGAATGATGTAAGCATGGCGATGATGTGGGGCGCCTGGGTGGCAGAGCGGTTAAGCCTCTGCCTTCGGCTCAGGGCGTGATCCCGGCGTTATAGGATCGAGCCCCACGTCAGGCTCCTCTGCTATGAGCCTGCTTCTTCCTCTCCCACTCCCCCTGCTTGTGTTCCCTCTCTCGCTGGCTGTCTGTATCTCTGTCTTATAAATAAATAAAAAATCTTTAAAAAAAAAAAAAAAGCATGGCGATGATGCAATAGTATTAGACAACTATTGACCTTCTGATGCTACATCAGGAGGATGACAGGCTTCCAGATCAAAACAGCTGATCACAAGAACTAAAACCCATGGAAAACAAAACCACTGATAAGAGGGCACTAGTGCACTACGTAAATATTTTAAGACTTTTTATTTAAATTTTTAAGCAAAATAAAATTCTATTAAGTCCTGCCCAGTATTATTTTTGTTTTAATTTTTATTTTCTCTTAAAATCTTACTGATTTGGGGGAAGTGGTATTCTGTCTTGTTTTTCAGCTTTATTGAGGTATCTTTGACAAAATTTTAATATACTTAAAATACACAATGTGATGATTTTATATACATATACATTGTAAAAGGATTCCACAATTGAGTTAATTAACACACCCACTACCTGAGAGATCATATTTTATAATGATTAAAAGTGAAGACCCCTAAGGCTGGGTTTGAAATCTACCACTACCACCATCACCATCCTCTAGCTAACAGATAGTTGGAAGTTATTTTACCCATTTGTCTCAGTAAGGTGAAGATTATAACAATACCTCCCTTCAAGTTGCTATAAAGATTAACTGAGTAAAAATGAAAAACAGGTATATATCTGCCACACACACAAAGTATAATACAAGTGCTAATTATTAAACTATCCAGATTATTTAACAACGTGGATTGTCAAAGGAAGAACACAAAGCTTTCTCTGCCATGTCTCATTATTTTCTTCTATGGCACAGACCTCTGATGCTTCCAGGGTCCAATTTAACCCATCAATTTCCGCTTTCAAAGGGGTCTTAAAACGTTTAACAGAAAAAGGAAGTCAACTGGGCCTTGACTGAGTTCAAAAATATAAACCACCAGAGAATTGTGTACAGTTTCTACCCCCAAAGTCCTCCCATTTCATGCTTTACAAAAGGCCTGGAAAGTAGGAAGAATCTTACATGCTTTGGTTCAGAGAATAACAGGAGTTTCAGACAATTTCACTAGGACTAGAGATTGCCTTGTCTGAAAGGGTCATGAAACTGAACAAGCTACTTTACACTAAATATTGACCTCATGAGTTGACTCATTCTTACTCCTGCCTTACAAACCCTGATTATACTCCTCTTAGTATCTGTCTGTGTTACAGGGTCAAATGTGACTTCCAGAGTTTAAATGCTGCTGCAGAGCAATGCTCTTGTAAAATAGTAGACTAACCAATCTTTTGACAAGAAGAACAAAAATGTGGAATATTTATCTTCGAAAAATCTATCTATGACCATGACACATCAAACAACTGTGTAGACCTGGGTTGATTATGTCCTGGGACCATAATGGTTTATTGTCCACTTAGGCTGAAAAATGACCAAAAAGAAAAAAAGAGAGAGAGAGAGAGAACTGAAACAATATAATCCACTGTGCCTGTGGGAAACACTGTTAGAATCAGTCATACTCTTCTGCCCTATGTTCAACAATACAGAGGACAGTCCTACTTTTCTTTCCTTCTGCTAAATACTGGGGCAACTTTAAAAAATCATAGGTTCTGGCTCTATACTTATTTCTAAGAGATAAAACAGATTGCTTATTAAGAATTACTTCAAGACTCTTTCTGTGCCTATCAATCTACAGTCATTAACCTCATAATTCTGCTCAATCCCAACCAATTATTTACTTTGCAAGACTTACCTTGAAGTCACCCAGTCCAACCTTAAATAATCTTTTCTGATTTTCCTCTTTGGAGTATCTACTAAGAATCTATGGAAGAAATGTTCTCCTTTACTAAACTAAATCTAATTATCTCAGTATTGCTTGATCAGCAAATTTTTCTAGTTGCTTTTGGGAAGTCTACAATAATATCTAATAATAACAGATAAATTCCAAGTAAACAGAGTTATATCAGAAGCTTTATTCTGATTGTGGCTCATTACAACAAGTCACAGAATAACTCTTGTTGTTGTTGTTGTTGTTGTTGTTTTTCTTCTTCTTCTTCTTTTTTTCCTTCTCTGCCAGCCTAACACGTAACCTTTTATTAGGGCTATACAATTTTCACCAAATTTTACATTTGTGTTAAAATTCAGCTTCTGTGGGTGAAGTGGCCCTTTCCCTTAGAAGTACACAACAAAAAATAACAAATATAAATAAAATGAAAACCTCCTGACTTTGATCAAACTTACTAAAGGATTTCACTTTCAAATTAGCAGTAATCAAAGATTTGGAATTTAATCTTAAGATTCTTTTCAAGTCTTTCAAGTTCTTATTCATCTTAGTAAAGTTACCTTTATTTAAAGAATACATTATTTTTATTAGAATTTATTCTGAACTAGAAAATTCACAATTATTACAGGATGTCTTTAATTTATTTTCAATTTTATGTTTTAAAGTTTCACAGGGTAATTTTCAGGAATTTAGGACTATTTTTTTTTAAAGATTTTACTTATTTATTTGACAGAGATAGAGACAGCCAGCGAGAGAGGGAACACAAGCAGGGGGAGTGGGAGAGGAAGAAGCAGGCTCACAGCAGAGGAGCCTGATGTGGGGCTCGATCCCATAACGCTGGGATCACGCCCTGAGCCGAAGGCAGACGCTTAACCGCTGTGCCACCCAGGCGCCCCTAGGACTATTTTGAATAGTGAACTTCCATAGTATTTTCTGCGCCCTGTTATTTCTCACTCTGACAGATTTTAAAACTCATTGGTTATGCGTAAGAGTGAAGATGATTTTATTTCACATGATAATTGTTTCCCCTAACTCAGCATACACTGGTTATATAGTTTAGTGTATTTTATTTCTTAAATATGGGTGAGGCACTAAAAAAACTATGTCCTGTTCATTAGAAATTGCAAATTTGGAGACTGTGATTTTTTTTTCCTTCTTAAATGGAAAATGGAAAAGAGTGAAATTGTTTCAAGAAAACAAATTAACATATTTGTAAACAGATGGTAGCCTTAAGCCTGTTGACCTCCTAACTGGATGATATAAAAATATTATAAAATGAATAAAACTATTTACACTCATGAATTTTCTTCTTTGGTGATACACATTTAAATGACTTACCATTTACACTGAGCCTGTTAAGTAAACTTTGTAAAAACTTTTCTCCTCACAGGGCTAATATTTTGTTTATTTTGCACGGTGATTTGGCCCTTCATTCACGTTATAACTTTGATTTCTCACCAATTTAATTCTTGCTGATATGGTAAGCATCTAAACTGTTTTATAGATGATAAAATAAAACTTGATATTATCTTTTTTTTTTTTTAAGATTTATTTTTTTAAGTGATCTCTACACCCAACATGGGGCTTGAACTCACAACACCAAGATCAAGCGTCTCACACTCTTTTGACTGAGCTAGTCAGGCATCCTTAGATGTTATTTTTTATATAATACATGCAAATTTATTTTTGCCTTCTGTAAGTAGTTCATAAAATAACTTTAGTTTGTTATAACTTTTTTTATATAACTCTAAATAAATAAAAATCCAAACATCTTTCTATAGGCATAATACTCTATAGAATTACATCTTAAGTGTCAAATGTTCTTATATATCATACTACTTGACTGTTTAAATATAAATAAAGCAGCAATAATGATCTTGGCGTTGCCAACATGATATTTAAATACTGTGATGCTAAAAAAATGATTTTATTTTATTCTAAGGGCTACAATAACTCTTTAAAATACAGTTAAATGTCCTGTCTGATTGATTTTCTATTTCTAAGGAATAAAGAGACAAAATTGGAACTGTAGTTAACACCAAGGGCCCAAACGTGTAACTAGAAACCAAATCAATACTTAATTTTAAAAACATCTACAAGGAAAGTTTTAGAAATATAACATAAACTTTCTATACTAGTCCCTGAAGAGAAAACCACATACATGGACAACCTTGATTTTACTTAAATTTGATTTTATCTGATTTCAATACTTCTTCCTTTTTTATTACTACAATCACCCAAAATCATTAACTCATTATATCTCTGCTCATAAAAAGAAGTCAGCACAAGATCTTGTTAACCACACATTCATCCAGTGTATTACAGAGCTCAAAGTTTTGGTGCCTTTCAAGAACGTAATCACTTTAGTACATAGTTAAACTTGACTTACTGTAATCACATTAATATCAAGGGCAATTTATTCACATGCTCCAGCTGTGGAAGTAGTATGGCCTGGCTTGCATCATATACATATATACAGAGTTCTAAATTATCTGTTTATTATTTAGAATTATTTGTTGTGTGTTTCACAGGATATGGAACTTCATTTAGTGAGGACAAAATAAGCTAAGATTTACACACCAAGTTTTTGCAGTTATATTCATATTGTATCCTTTTATTAGTCTGCTCAGGGTGCCACAACAAAATACTACAGAATGGATAAGTCAAACCACTGAACTTATATTTCTCATAGTTCCAGAGGCTGGAAGTCCATGATTAATGTGCCAAAAAATTTGGTTTCTGGTGAGACGTCTGCCTCCCAAAGGCTCTATTTCCAAATACCATCACACTGGGGAAATAGGGCTTCAATAGTGAATTCATGTTGGAGGCAATTCACTCCATCACAATACTTAAGCACAACTTATGCACTTGACTCTATCTTCCTCTCTCCTTACCTGTAAAGCATCTTAAAGAACAAAACTCAGTAGAAGGCATCTGTGTAGTTGACTTTCAACAAAAACAACAATAAATAAAATAAAAACCTAAGATCCATCAAAAGAAAAACTTGTTGCACAATGAACATAGACGCTAGAGAATTCCCCTTCAGGAAAAGAGGTATCCAGCTGCAATAGTTCTCTCAACATTTATGATAAAATACTTAACATGAAAAAAGCAAACAAATACTTTTAAAATATTGCTAAATGGTAAATTTTGAATGTAATAATTATATCAAACTAAGCTTAGCACTTTAAAAATCCAAATTAGTAAATCCCTACTCGTTCTTCAGGTTAAAAGTTTGAACAAAATAAAATAAGCTCAAGCAGACTGAATTCACCAGAATTCCAGGACAGCGTTAGGGAGAATTTTTCATTTTCAAAAACTAATAAGAAAAGGAAAATACAGATTATTTTTAAAAGGTTCAAAGAGATATACTTAATCCAGAATGATGAACTATACAACTGAAAGCTTTGTTTTAGATTTTTCTAAAACCAGCAAAATGCTCACTTCAAATAGTAAAGAACTGGCAATGCTGACTGTGGCCACAGTAAGTAAAGAGGTTGAAGGCACTCCTAATGTTGGGATTCATTAAAATAAATGCTATATGTCAAATTAGAAATAGCTAAAATTTGTACAGTTGCTTTCCATTCTGTTTTTGTATTAATTGAGGTTTAACAACATTCGATTGCTATTTTAAATATAGGTTAGGTCTTTACATATGTTTCCATGACTATGCCTATCTGTCCATCATTCCTCCATCTCTTATCTATTCCTAAAACTCACACCTAAATTTCTGTGTTGACCCTGAAACTCTAGTAAGCAACATTTGATCCTGACAATAGTCAGGAGGAATAGGTTACCCTAGAGAAAATGAAAGACACATTTAGGTTACTCAACAACTCTCAATGAAGTGTGCCTTACAAAGAATGCTGTAGTCAATTCAGGAAAGAAGCATACCTGTAAAAAGTTTTATTAGCATTATGAAAAAAATGTTGTGTAAGTAATATGTTGAGTTAGATGACATAGCTGGTATTTCAATCTCCCCCTTCCCCATCCAGACAATTCAATTATGCTCTAAAAAATTCAGAAGGCTTATAGTAAAAAGTCTCCATGGTCTTTATGAGTGTGACCTTCAAAATTAAAATGCTAAATTGAAAAAGTGCCAATTTGCATAAGTATTACAGTCTTGCTATTTTACAAGAAACTGAACTATAGGCAATATCCTATGCTATAACTGTGACCTTGCACCTATAAAATGGGAGAAAACAGCATTTAAGTTCAATGAACCACTCACATTTGGAAGATACTAAAAACAGCCTAAGTCTGTAAACATGGTAGCTATATAACGTTCTGCTAATGAGGTTGTAACTGAAAAGCTTTTAAAGTAAGGTTTTTGTTAGCTGAATTCTTACTAAAGCAAACCGAAGTGTCACATCTCATTATGTAACAAGGAAATAAAATATTATGTACTAATAATACATATATAAACATATATATGCACATACATATATTTTATGTATATATTTCAATATTATGGATATATATATATATATATATTTTACCTATATAGTAATTTTACCTAATTATTGCTCATTTTGTGGCTGAGGCAATATTGTAGGAAGTCAAATGAATCCACATCTCAATAAATGCCAGAAAAATTTAAGAGGCAAGCCACTTCAGCAGTAGATCTAGTATATAAAATAATTTTTAAGAGAAAATTCTGCTATTTGCTGAATGGCAATTGCTTTCAATCAAAACAAAGTGTATACCTAGGGGGGAAAGTTATGTAACATACAAAATCACTATAACCCTTTCTTGTTCTTGTGGAATGTTCACCATTGCTTGCGTTTTTTTTTAATTTATATTTTGTCTTTCTATTAAAAGTGCTTTTCTTTAAATATACAAAATTACACTATGTCTTCTGTATTTGCCACAAAGTGAAATAAAGTTCTGTAAATTGTTCCATTGACCACAGACACTTGGCCATTAAAGTATTAAGACTCTATGAGCTTGTTTCTCACTTTGTATTATGCTCCACTGAGTCTCCTTGAGTAAAGAGGGAATGAAGAAAATTTTAAAACATACAGCCTTCATTTCTTCTTGGGTCCAATCCTTCTTTCCTAATATGGCATGCTGACAGAGCATATTTAATGACTTCATTAAAAAACAATTCACTATTTAAGCAAAATACAGATTTTATGTTTTGTTTCCCACCAAATCTTTTATGCTTTATTATAGGGGAAAATCTTCTGTTCATGGATGAACTAGCCAGCATGAATCCTGACTTTTCTGCTCAGTCATGGATAATAGACAGTCATGGGTCACACTCTCAACTTAAGAAGAATGGCAAGTCTATTATATTAATCAAGAGTTTGGACTTGATTTAGTGTTAAGTTACCAACTCCCTTGACTCAGAACTGCTTCAAGCTGGAATTTCTGCAGTGGGACATGAGAGAGTGGTTAGTTTCTCATTTTCTCTCTCTCTCTCTCTCTCTCTTTTTTTTTTTTTTCTTGGTTTATATTCTTCCTTTTCCTCCCACTTTCCCTGCCACCCTTGAGAACCTTTGTCTGACTCAGCCCTGGCACAGAGGTGGGGTGTGGAGAGGAGTGATAATGAATAGGAAACTCTTAGGGGACTATTTTTAAGCTAGCTCACCCTCTCTACATCTAGCAGATCATTATAAGTCAATAGGGAATGGTGCTGTAAGGATGAAATTGTAAGTTAATTAAAAAAAAAAGAAGTCAAATCAGGAATCCTTTCTAAAAAGGTAATACATTTGATTTTAAGCTACAATATATGTGTGTTTCAGTAAAGGATTAAGGACTTTGAGACTTGTGACTGTGCTCCCAGAGTTGGAACTTGGGTCCCCCCTCCCTCCCTCCCTCTGCTCCATCCCTCCATCCCTCCCTCCCTTCTTCCTTCCTTCCTTCCTTCCTTCCTTCCTTCCTTCCTTCCTTCCTTCCTTCTTTCCTTTCTTCCCTTCTTTCCATGTAATACATCCATATTCTTCTCTTTTTTTAGTTTTTTTTAATTTGATTTCCTCCAGAGAGAACATGCAATTTTAAGTACAGGATACCTATACATTTTGGTTTTACTCCCATGGAAGACCAAATAATGGCTCCCTAGAAGATTTTCATGTACTAATTTTCAGAACCTGAGAATATTCCCTTGTATTGCAAAGGCAGTTTTGTAGATGTGGTTAAATTAAAGATCTTGAGATTGGGAGATAATCTCGGTTTATCTGATTGGTCCTTATAAGAGGGAAGTAGGAAGGTAGTGAAAGAGATGTGATCATGGAAGAAGAAGTCCAAATGATGCCATTGTTGGCTCTGAAGATGGAAGAGGACCAAAAGCCAAGGAATAGGGTAAATTTTAGATGTTGAGAAAGGTGAGTAGTAGATTATACTTTTGAGCATTCTGACGGAACATGGTCCTATTGACAACTTGATTTTATACCACTGAGACTGAATATGGACTTCTGACCTCCAGATACTATTTAAAGCTACTATTCTTTTAGTAATATGGTACAGCAACAATGGGAAATTAATACATTCTTCTCCAACCACTTCTAAAATTATCATCACACCCACACCTAATTTGATAGAATCTTTTAAGAACCTTGAATTTCTTTCTTACATCATTCCACTGAGTTTTATAAAAACAAAAATAGTTTTTTTTTCTTTTTGCCCTTGCTATCTCATTGCTTAAGACACTATTAAATTAAATTTCCTAATTACAAAAATAAACTGTCATTTGTAAACAAACAAGCAGAAAAAATTAAAAACTCCTGGGCTTATCAGAGAGTAGTCTATGGACCAGTGGCTTTTGTTGTGCCTTGGCATCACTCAGTCTATTTTTAAAAAGGAAATGGAGATAAGACAGTCTTTCATCCAAACAAGAAATAGTTTAAATAAAGGTTTGCTATAAGACCTTATTATAAATGAATAATAAGGAACATTAAAAGTTCTCTCTCTCTCTTTTTACTATTTATCATAACGTCCGAAGACAACAAATTTAATCTTTCCCATCTCTAGTCTATTTTCCATACTATGGCCAGAACTGTATTTGATTTTACGTCATTCCTATCCTTAAATTCTTCAAATAGTCTACTTTGCTTAAGGATGAGCCTGGATTGCTTGGTATAGGCATACACAAATTTTTAGGATGTGGCCCTTCCTTCACACTTAGACGATCTCCAGTACCCTTCCCTCCACTCTTGCGAGCACTTTATATTTAGCCTTACTGAATTTCTTGAGCTTCCTAGAATGTCTTGACTTATCTTACCCTTTTATCTTATATATTTCGATGCCTAAAGTCTTACCCATTAAAATTCACATTAGTCATCATTCATTCAGAGAACATTTCTGGTTATCCCTTCTAGAACTGTTAGCAAGTCTAGACCTTATACTTATCTCTACCATTGTCAATTATCTTCACAATATTCCTGAATTTCCTGTCATGCTGAGGGATACAGTGAATGCTTGAGGTTGGAAATCATGTGTTTTGTTTTGTTTTTACATTTTCCCTATCCAAGTGTCTAGCCCTCAATATTTTCCAGGGGATATTAAATGAATGTGAGTATGTTTAGATGGACCTAACCTAAATATTTGAAAAATTTCATTAAAATGTGTTAACCTAATAAATATATATCTTCAGCAGGTTTATTGATGAGAATCAACATTATAGCTGCTTACATTTTAAAATTATACAGCTTCTCAGGGGCGCCTGGGTGGCACAGCGGTTAAAGCGTCTGCCTTCGGCTCAGGGCGTGATCCCAGCGTTGTGGGATCGAGCCCCACATCAGGCTCCTCCGCTATGAGCCTGCTTCTTCCTCTCCCACTCCCCCTGCTTGTGTTCCCTCTCTCGCTGGCTGTCTCTGTCTCTGTCAAATAAATAAATAAAATCTTTAAAAAAAATTATACAGCTTCTCTATAGAAGTATATTTGATTTTTATAATCTCACATTTTCTTTCCAGTTAAGGGAAATGTATTTTTTAAACTGACAAAAAAAATGATTTCTCCCTGAATCAGTATTTAATTAATTTATTTGTATACCCATAAAAATACATGCTCACTACATATCTGTAGTTACACTGGACTTAATATAGGTTATTGGAAAAATTTTAAAAATTAGGTGTAGTAGCCACTTTGCCTCAAAGGTATTTACTCATCAAAATATGTTATGCACTCAAGGGAGATAAACACCATAGTCAAGGCACCTCAAGTCTCATCAGATTTGATTATGAAGTCACCACTGAAAGTTGGAAGAACAATTTCAAAAAAAGGCAGGAGTCTGACTAAGGAGTGAGTGATAAGAAAACTTTGGCAAAAGACATAGATTATTTTATCAAGGATGTTTGAAGTAAGGAAAAATCAACAGAAAAATAAAAATAACTTAGGGACCAGCAAGTTCCCTTAGGATGTGGAAAACCTGAAGATTATTTCTAAGCATGGAGAGAGAGAGGTAATTACACAGGTGATAATAACAGAAAAGGATTATGGTATGAATGAAGTTATGGATAGAAAAAAAAAGGAAGAAGGATGGAGGTGGATATTTCATAGCTAAGAAAGGGGGAGGTTCATATTAAAGAGCTTTACCTTAGTAGAGCAAATTTCTTTCATAACTGAAAAGAAAGGGTAGTGTTAAGTTTGCTGAGACTAGAAGATTTTTGTAAATGCATTTTATATAAAATAGCCATATTGTAAAGACAATATGGAAGATCCGTAAAAGATGCCAGATGACAATGAGAACCTAGATACAACAATAAATATAAATTTGTCTTTGAACAAGTAGGATCTAAACTTAATTTTCTTGAACAGGAAAAAAAATATTAGGTTACAACTTTTCTAAAGTTATTGCATTTGGTTGAAGAAAATGTAAAGATAAGTACTAGCTGATATGCTGATTTTAAACTGTAAGAAAGCAATAATTGTGAAGTCAAAGAACATTTAAGAAAGGTAACCATAGCCTAGTCAGAAAGACTCATTACTCATAAACAACAACAGAAACTTACCACACAAAAAGAATGGGAGTTTGAGCTCACTGGTAGATTTGAAAACTCACAGTTAACATTCCCAGCTACCTTATTCTGCAGGCGGAAAAGCTGAGATGCATTGGAGCACTCCAATTCAATTTGAGAAAGCAGTGACCCAGGCATATGCAGTGTGAAAATTTCACTGCCCACTTCCCCAAAGTTCTTTGCTCATAGGCATGCCTCATTATGTAAGAAAAGTTCAGTAGATATTGCTAACTATGTTAGTTTAAGTTACTCATATTAAATTTCAGATACTGATTCTCAATCCCAACTATAAAATGGGAGGCTAGGAAAGGAAAAAAAAAAATGGACTTGAATAATAAGGTTTTGATTTCTAGGATGATTGGATTTAGCCTCTAAAATGACAGGTTATAAATTTCTTCCCATTGCCTTGAATGGAAAACTAAAATAAAAATATGACTAAGGAAGACAGAAATGCACTTAGAATAAGAAACTCATCAAACTTTTCGACAAAGAAGGATTGAATGACCGAGAGCAATGGTAGTAGAGATTATTTTACTATTTTGAGGTTCTAAATATTGGATAAATCTTTAGACACAATTGTGAATGAAGTATCTATTAGGATTCAGTATTTTTGGTGTTCCCTATTTACCAAAATCAAAAGTGTCATTAAAGTATAGCTATAAATACAGGTTTAGATATATGAAATTTTCTTGTTTCCTGTCATGGTAAGAGATATTCAGCTGCTTTGCAACAACCCAAGGAAATTCAAATTATAAAAAGTTCAATCTTGATTTATACAGCTTCTTCAAGAAACCACTTTTTCAGATAAGAAAATTTCTCTTCTTATTAAGTCTATATACAATGATTTGAATGGAATATCATTAAGGTGGGAAATAATCACACATCTTAAAAGTAGGTTACAATGAATCAACTGATTGCAGAACTGCTTTGCAATGATAACATAGGAAGGAAATTAACTCACATTAAGAATATTATAAATTTTATTACATGAAATTATCATGCTAAAGATTTGTGAAACCACACTTATAAATAGAATGATCTATTCCAAAAATTCATAAGTATTATATATATTTCAGCACACCTAACTATTAAAGAACAAGGCTTTGCTTTAGGGAAACAAAACAAAACAAAACAAAAAAAAAACAGTACTGAGCAATATGAAAAAAAAATGGGCTTGGAAAAGTTTTGGAAATGCATAAATGCAATTTTTAAAGAAACTTTTTACATTAAATTTTAAAATATGTTAAACACTTTTACCTACTTAAACCAAAGTATGATATATTTCCTTTGGCTGAGTTTCTAGTCTCATTTAAAGAAAAGTTAAATTTAACATTTTTTAGGCAAAAAGATGTCATATTCATTGTGCTTTGGACTTAAAAATGTTTACTTATTCATAGCATCTCTAAAACTTTTCTCTAAAACTGTTTTGTTTTGTCTATTTAAATGCATAATTATATCAACAGAATCTTCAAGCACACACATATATATTGGTTCATCTAATAAGTCTGTTTCATTCTACATACACCACTTTTCTTCAAAGCTCGCAAACTATTTTTTATATTTTTATATAAAATAGACTGAGATTTTATCCTATTTCATCTGTTTTTTAAATCTGTGGTTCAGTCTGCTAAATATGTCTAATATTATAAGTCTGATAATTTTTTAAAGGCAGTAGAGATTTCTAGAAAAGGGAGAATTTTCAGTAAAGACCAAGATGTTGAGGGACAAAAAAAATGAAATTTATAGCAAACAACTGTCAGGCCATCTCAATGAGTAAGTAAAGAAAAAACTGAATCTATTATTAAAAATAATATTTTAAAAGTCACCTTGAATTTCCCTGTCATGCACTCTCACACCCCTAAGATCATGCATTTGTTGCAAACAGATTCAGAAAGATTTTATTTTTATGACTAATCATTGTGTTCATTCTTAACTACTTCCATATTGTGAACTGTTAATATTCTCTCCTAAATTCATCAGAGGCATCCTCAGTCAGACTTTCCTTCTAGTTGTAATTTTTCATATTTTGTCTCATAGTCGATTGAGTACTTTCAGATGTATACCATTACACTGGCAAATATGACATATGTGCAACATGCTATCATCCTGAATGTAGATAAATAATACACTATTTACAATTTATGAGACTGAAGTCTGAGGATATATCAAAACAACTCAATATGATTAATTTCCACATATAAAATTTTAGTGAAAGGAGTGCATCATATCATTGCAATGATATAAGACTTGTTTATAAGAAGAAATAGATGATAATTTAGAGAAATGCTTTACACAATTGAAGAATATATGAAGAGTAATATGCCAAGGAAAGCATAATTATAGGAGATTAGAACTAGAATCAACTTAGAAAAAATAGATATTACAACCTCCTTAAGAATTCTGAGAGCTGTCCAAATCCTCACAGATGCAGATAATGGCAAAACTGAGACTATGAACCAAGCCTCCTAATTCTTAATGAACTGCCCTTTTCTGAGCTTCCTTCTAGTCTAACGTGTTGGGTATTAATTTTAATCCACTGCATAGTATAGTTAAGAGCTATTTCTAGCTTTTTTTTTAAGATCATTTTTTCCTCCCCTCTAAAACACAACTGAACTTAACAGATCCTTGTTAAATAGTCTTCTTTCTCCTGGTTGCCATGAACCAATAACTTCCCAGGTAAGCAAGCAACATTATCAGACACGGTTATCATGCTTGGAAAACAGGTGTCATTCTATTACTTTAATCTCATTTTCACATAAGCACATTTTCAACTAAACAAAGCACAAAATAATTTAATAAACTGATTGTCTGTCCTTAATAACATAGTAGCTAGCAGCCAGCCTGGAATAACAAGTTTACAGAACAGTAGTAATGGTATTAAATATTTAAAATTGTGTAAAATATTCAAACACAATTCCAAGAAAAAAAATTCACAATCTATGTTATTATTTCACTCTGTTTTATGTGAATCTTTCATTTTATTCCAAGGAAGATTGAAGTTAATGGTTCAGAGGAAAAGAAGGAAGGGTCATAAATAAAAATACTTCATCTAATTTTCAACATGTGATAAGTACAATGGATTTACACTTCATTCTTTTTCTTTTAAAACCTACAGAAATAAGTATTGTTAATAAAAAAATTCCTTGCAAAGTGGCTGCAGAAACATATCAACCTTCAATTGATTCTATGGAGTCTTTCTGAGACAAATATAGCCACTGCTTTTCTTGCAGATTCTTTTCATCTTCCAAAACTATGAATGTGTGCTATTACTTCTTCATCTATCTATTTGCTTCACAAATTTCATTGTTCTTAGTATGAAGACAGCAACTTGAGAATTGTCTTTAATCCCTTCCTAAGATTAGGACCCACTAGGAGAATATTAAAACTCACTAACTTCAAACGTCAGCTTCTAACTAGCTTAAACAATATACCCAAACTTTGCATGGAGAAAACATATTTATTTTCATGCTTTTAAAACAAGAAACTGTGACAATTAGGACAATGGGAATAATTTGGAATGGTTTATGCCTGTATGTAAAAGCCTACTTATATTATTAGAAATTCTTGAACTATAATCAAAATACCCTTTCTTTTTCTATTAAGCTTATAGATAACAGAATGAAAACATTAATATGACTGCTTCAGAATCCACAATATACAATTTCCATTATTTATGCTGATAGGAATCAAAGGTTTAAAATGAATACTTCTAGAACTTGTCCATTCCCTGGTTGGGGAAACATGTGAGATAATTCAACTCTAAAACACCAGGAGATTAATTTTCTGTTTGCTGTCAGGATAAAAAATAAGTATTTTACACATGCAATTTCCACCAAGACTTTTATGAACCACGTGTATAAAAATTATATACAACATACAAGAATTTTGTTTCCTGCGGTGAGAAAAATTCTACATGTCTGCTTTCATGACACTTGGGAATAATTCTTTTAATTACAGATGTGTTCATAGTTACTAAATTAAATATACTTGATAAATTGATAGGTCTAAAGTACAAACAAAAAAATACTACAAACAAAATATAAAAAGATGAAAAAGTAAGAAAAAATCTTTCTCAGATTTGTTTAACTTTTTATTTATTATGGTAGCCATGGCAATTTAACCGTTCTTTATGGGAGAAATTTATTTTCCAGCATTAGCCACTTTCTGATGCTGAGTTCTTTTTTTTACATTCAGTTTGTGCACAATTAAAAAATACTGTAAGCCTTGGGGTGCCTGGGTGGCTCAGTCAGTTGGGCGGCTGCCTGTGGCTCCAGTCGTGATCCCAGGGTCCTGGGATCAAGCCCCACATTGTGGGGCTCCCTACTCAGCGGAGAGCTTTCTTCTCCCTCTACCCCTGCTCAGGCCCTCTCTTGCTATCTCTTTCTCTCTCAAATAAAGAAATAAAATCTTTAAAAATAAATAAATAAATAAAAATAAATAAATAATAAAAATTACTGTAAACCAGCAAAATGGCTTTTTTCCCCTCTCCATTCGAAAGCTATATAATCAAGTCTTAATTACTTCAAGATTTCTATTAATTCAGAAACTTAAGGGTATTGTTTAACCTATGAATAAACATACTTAGAACTAAGAAAATGTAAAGAACCCTGCATACCTGGTTTTCACATCTTTCCACCCCATTTTTACTTTATATTGCACATATTAGATCTGTGGTTTTTCAATATGTATGTTAATTCCAATAATTATTTATGAGTAGAAAGCTATTTTCATAATCATGATATAGTAAGTAAAAATATAGGTATCATCTTTGGGAATATGAAAATAAATAGAGATACAATGTATAAATTAGGTATTCTATCCTGTTGCATACATTATTTAGTTTTTTGGATCTAGTTTTGACTTATCGAGTAGGAGTTACACAAACTTGGTAACCTGCATACAGGTTTCTTAGACTCCACTGTTTACCGAACATGAGTTGTATGACATTGGGCTGGTTATTCAGTACTGTAAGTTTTAGTTTTCTCGGTACAATGCATGCATATCTAACTAAGTTGTGAGGATTAAGTAAGGTAACCCATGAAAAGCAGGTAGCACAGTGTCTGGCATGTAGCTAAGGATATTAGCTATTATAACTATAATTATTAAATTTATTTTGGTTTCTCATTCTGGGTTTTATAGAAATTAACTATGTGGCTTTGTTTCTTCTCTCCTCAAAGCTTAGCAGAACATGAACATAATATCATGAGAAAAAATGATTCATTAATATAATTATACCAACATTCATAAAGTACTCTTATTAAGTCAATTTGTCTCAAATTTTAATAAGTATTAGGCACAGTGTTGAAATAGAGCGGTATGAAAAGATGAATAAGATCCAACATAGGTGCACAAAGATGTTAGATTTTAATGGCAACTGACAGACAAAGAACACTCATGACAAACAAGTAATGATAAAAATAAAAATTAAAAAACCCTCACTTTCTTTTGTAATTCAAGTTATGGAAGTTTTCATACTTTGCAGTCACAGAGAATTGCTGATTTTGCAAAAGAGCTTCTGAGACTCATACAAAGAATTGCAGAGAATGGTAAGGATTATTGTCCAATTTCCTGAGATGTCTATGGCAGGAATTTGCACATACATACAACCCTGTGTTTCCTATAAGAGATAAGTAACAAGAAGGTAAATCAATTTTTCCTGACCATCTACCATGTGCTAGGTTGTTTTCATTTTGGTGATGATCAAGTCTTCATAGTAATCCACTGTAATTCTGTGAAGAAGAATTATTTTACACACAGAAAAAATGGAATTTAGCGATGTCAAATGGAGGCCACAGAGTGGCTAAGTAGCAGAGTGAAATTTTAAATTCATTTGTTTTATTCCATATCCCATGGTCTATTCATAATACAAGACAGCCTATTTCATTTCTCCATTTTCATTCTCCAACTTGAACATTATTGAAATAGACCAAATTCTTTACAATTTTTCAATTTTTATCTATGGTTAGAATATTGATGGCTCTGAGTCTTATTATTTTTCTTTTTATCTACTTCATTGACTTATTTTTTTGAAGATTTTATTTATTTATTTGACAGAGAGAGAGAAAGAGAGCACAAGCCGGGGGTTGCTGCAGAGGAAGAGGGAGAAGCAGGCTCCCCATTGAGCAGGGAGCCCAACATGGAGCTCAATCCCGGGACCCTGGGATTATGATCTGAGCCAAGGCAGATGCTCAACCGACTGAGCCACTCAGGCACCTCTAACTTATTTTTCCTAATATAATTATTTGAAAATGCAAAGTGATAATCAGAGTTCTATCTTCAGTATATCTTTATTATAGTTTATATCTTCATTACCTTTTTCATAATTCACTTTTTTCCATGAAATATTCTCTTTCTGAAACTAAGATAACATACTCACTGTTTCTAATAGTCTAGTTTTTTTTCTTCTAAATCCCACCCAGTTTTCTAATTGTCAACTGGATCTGAGTTGACATATTATTTGTATGGCTTGGTTAATATTATGAAACTTTAATAATTATTTAGTTTCTACCCCCCTTGTACTGAAGCAAATGGCTAAGTTTATGCCCTTTGATTCAAAGGAATATGGATCTCTGTCACTAACATTAAAGAGAACAATTTTTCCTGACCAAAAAATAACTTCCCCTACATTTCCAGCTACAAGGTTAATAAATTCTGGGGATCTAATGTACAGCATGGTGACTGTAATTAAAAGTACTATATTATATCCTCGAGAGTCATCAAGAGATCTTAAATGTTATTGTCAGACACCCACAAAAAGTAATTATTTGAAGGAAAGGAGATGTATAACTAATTTCATCATGGTAATCATTTAGCAAAATATATGTGTATCAAATCATCACATTGTACACTTTAAACTGTACATATGTTACATGTCAATAATATCTCAATAGGATAGAAAAAACTACTGTAATCTATTTTTTAAAGACACTGCTATATTAAATAATTTAAAACTTGAACTAGGGTGGCAGCAAAAAGAATGAAAAAATAGTGTAGGTATAAAAGAAAGTAACAATAACGCATCTATGTATAAATATGGCATAACAAGGGCTCAACCAGTTCAATTATACAATTTGGTCCTTCTTTTGAGCAATACCTAATCCTGTCATTTAAATGAGCAAAGGGTAGCTGCAAAAAGAACACTATGCAGAAAACATTGGTTTTATAAGGTCTAATATGTATCTGTACAGAAATGATTAGTAACAATCCTGAGGGCTGCCTAGTTAATAATTCAGTAGAAATGGCCCACATACACGAAGTGACATACATAAATGAAGTGACATGTTGAGTAATGAAAAACATGGAGATAAAAAGTAATAATTTCCCTAGATTGGAGAGAAGTGGGGAGAAAAGATAAAGAGAGTGTAGTTTGTAGGTTACTAAAGAGGATGGACCTACTTCATCTTCTCAGGAGTAAGAAAAATGGAAGCATGCAATGCCCCAACTGTGTGTGTGTGTGTGTGTTTGTATACATACATACACACATGTATACATATATCTTATTCTCAATTTGTTGCTAATTACACTGCTGGGACCTCTGCCTTTCATCCTCCACTCCCCTGCTTCCTCTGTTCTTCACCGGAAAAAACCCTCCAACTAGGGGCGGGATGGTTTATTGGAAAAGATGTAAAGGTTTTAGAACTCAGCTTTTGGGAATACTTCTAGTCAGTATGGGTAATATATCTGTACTCCTGTTTCTTTTTTTTAAGACTTACATGATGTCCCCAGTGAAAACCATCATCCTTTTCTTACCTTCCTCATTGACTACCATCCGTGGTAAATGCATATTTTATAATCCTTTCAGCTCCCCTCTTAAATAGGTTCTTGGTGGGGAATCTGAGTTTTCTCCAAAACTCCTGTTCCCCTACTTTTCGTAGTGCTGCTTTCCTTTATTTTCCCTTTTCCCCAAGTTCCTTCTTTTGGCATGACCTCCACGGCTACCTACCAACATTTTCTCGAATATATCCTTCTTGAAGGCAAGAAGCCATCTCGGCCAATAACTCAGAATGAGTCTCTGACCTACTTCACTTAGAGTTTTGGATTTTAATGTATTTATTCCTCAGTAACCTAGGAAGTCAGTATTGCATACTCACCGCTTGCCACATGATGCATCCAGGAAGACGGGACCCAAGAAGGCATAAAGTCAAGACGGCCAACCTGGCACAGAGAGGCATGAAGAGCCACTAAACCCAAGGGTTTCATGATGACCAGGATTATGGACTTCTTATTACTAGCAAACTGTGTGAACCAATGGCCTAAACATGGTGCTACATAAGACTCTAAAACTGTTACTCAACTAGGGAGTAGCAGAAGGCCAAACAAAAACAAACAAACAAAAAAACAAACCAAAAAAACAAAAACAAAAACCTGGGTTTACAGCTAACCCAAATGAATGATATTTCAAAATCAGAAATTGAAATAAAGTAAAGAAAATAAACAAAGGTTAACTATTGCACATCCGAGTTGATGGAATAGCATTTATAACTGCTATCCTTGGTAATCGGAGTTGGGAGTGGAAATAGGCTATTATAGGAAATGTGTGTTTGTGTGTGTTTAGAAAAGGAAGAGTATGAGAAACAACATCAGGGCACCTGGGTGGCTCAGTCAGTTAAGCGTCTGCTTTCAACTCAGGTCATGATCCCATGGTTCTGGGATCGAGTCCCACATCGGGCTCCCTGCTCAATGGAGAGTCTTCTCCCTCTACCCTTCCCCCCTGCTTGTGATCTCTCTCACTCTCTCTCTCTCTCAAATAAATAAATAAAATCTTTTTAAAAAATAGAAACAACATCAAAGAAAAGGAAATTAGAAGGTAAATGAAAAAGTAGGTAAGAGCATAGGGAAAGTGTGTTAAAGGATGAGTGAAGCTGAGGAATTGTACCTACATTAGTAAAGTATTTTGAATTACTCTTTCTTAAGCAGATTCAGACTGTTATCTTTCTCTCCTTAATCCTGGATTTCCTACAGAATTTGTCCTCTCAAAGTTAGGTGGCTTTCATTTTCCACAAATGCCATCAGGCTGTCAGTTTCTCGTAAAACCTAGCATGATACTAAAAGACTAAATTTAACTCCTGTGTATGACAGCATCACATACGGTGCTTTATCAATCGAGGTACCGCCACTGTTATGTTATGCTTATACTTTTACCATATAGCACATTGAGCCATAGCCTCTATTTTTCCTATGTGAAAACATTTGTGTAATGTTATGTTATCATTACAAATCATAAAAAAATGTAATAATTTTATACTTGAAGATTTCAAAATTGATCAATTTATTGAATGTGATGGTTAGTTTTTGTGTCAATTTGACTGGGCACAGTATCCAGATACTTGCTTAAACATTATTCTAGAATTTTCTGTGAAGGTATTTTTTAGATGAGACTAACATTTAAATCAGCTGACTTTGAGTAAAACATTACCCTCCATAATGTGGGTGGGCTTCATCAAATAACTTGAAGGCCTTAATAGAACAAAAACCAAGAAGGAATTCTGCCACCAAACTGCTTTTGGACTCAAACTGCAACTCTTCCCTGGGCCTACCCTGGAGATGGGAGTCTTGCCAAGCCTTCACAATCATGTGAGCCAATTCCTTAAAATAAATCTCTGTCTTTCTCTTTCTCTCTCTCATTTTTTTTAACAAGAAAAAAATATTTATTTGCAATACAGTCCTGTCCTCATCAGTTAATTACAGCATAGGGATAATAAAGAGTCATTTATGCCATAGCGGGTTCCATGCCTCCCAAGACAGCAAGCCGTTCTCTCTCAGAGACCCATGCCCAGAACCAGACTGAACACAAAAAGGAGAGCCCAGGATGAAGTTCACCCCAGACTTCATCGTGTTTCACCCTTCCCCCACAGCCTTCAAGCTCTCCAACTGCAGCCTCCTATTCTTTCACCCCCAAGTAGCAATATATATACATATATATATATATGAAATCTATAGATATACAGAAAGAGGTACAGATCTATATATCTCCTATTGGGTCTGATTCTATCCATAACCCTGATTAAGACACTGAATGTTAAAATCACTATTTGAAATGATTACATAAGCAAAAATAGATTCTTCATTGGGACAAAGACTTTTACTCCCTTGTAGTATTTCAAATTGTGAGAAATCTTTCTAGAAGACCTGGCTTTTATGTTTTTAGAGAGAGGAAACAAGAAAGGTTTGAAAACAAACTTTATTCTATTTCCCACTTTCCACAGGTACAGAAGCACATATTCCTTTTGAGCAAACTGATGACATGAGACAATAACATTTTTAGTTCACTGTATTTCCAGTTTATTAGTAAAGAGAAGTTGATGGACTTATGAAAAAATTCAGTCTTTGACCAAGTTCAGTCTTACAAAAAGACAGAGTGTCATATACGTCACTGTTGATTTTGGTGCCAAAATGGGATCAGCACAATCTTGGAAAAGCTGGTTTTTCAAACATGGAAAATGTCAGTGAAAGACAATAGAAGTCTTTGAGAAGTGGTGAAAAATGTATTGATTTGAGCCTTTTATATTTTTATATGATTTTTCCATTGAGCATGTAAAATAGTGTCAAATTGCTCTGGATTGAGATGAATATTTCCCCGAAAAGAATGGGAAGTCCCATCATAAATCATAGATCAAAGATGAGACAGAGAAACATCCTGAACAGACCCAGGAAAATGTGGCTGATATTAAGTTTCACAGTGATATGTAATATCAAGTTATATTCATATTATAGCTCTCTTCTATTCCTCCTGTTGTACGGAAAGTTTTGTTCAATGTTTCAGTCTGACCTCAATAGTCTGCAATCCTGTTAAGGCCAACGGGGCATGAGGACCAGTGAATAGGAGGATATTACTTGTTCCAGAAAATCTGGTACCGAGCAAGCTTATGGACACAGGAGACAGGAGCAGATTTCAGCCTCACAAAGGAGGCTAACCACATGGATCTCAAACGGAAGTAATACCTGGAAAGTGCATATGTCGAAGTAGGGAGGGTGGTGGTTTTGACTTAGCTGGAGAGGACTCCAGGCATTTACTGAGTGTGCCAAAGATGGAAACACTCCTGCCATATGCAGAAAGTACCCCAGATGACTAACCTGCAGTCAAATCTGGGCAACCTACTAAAGAGCATGAAACTTCAGATTATGAGTCTGAGTACTGAGGCACAGGTCTTACCTCTTGCCTCTTCTGCCATGCCATCCTGATGGTGGGATGGGGACAAAGAAGTTCTCATAACACACCAGGAGACCCATGAAATCAATTGAGCAATTTGAATTCAACCAATGATAGAACTTAAGAACATCTGAGTTACATTTAAACTTTAGATGCTTCCATCTATAACCTAAATTTAAAATTAAGTGTAAGTCGATCAGCCTATTTAAAACATAAGAAACATACTAGGTCAGCAAGGAAACAATCCTGGACAGAATTTTAATATGGCTCTCTGTCTGGAAGTTCAGTAGAAGAAGGAGAACAGAAATTTCCATTTTCAAAACAGATACAGAAAATAAAAGCCCTACTGTAGGGAGTGCAGTGGAGGAGGGTGTTGGGGTAAGACTTTTATTTTTTATATAGGAGCATTCTGTCCTTTTTGATTTTTTAACTTTTGCACATTAAAAGATACTTAGAAAAAAAGTAAAGCCATAGACTTTAAGTTAAAATGCATCTATCTATCCATCAAATCCCTTTAAAAAGTAACTATGATCTGTAAAGCAGCAAATGCATTAGAGACAGCCATTTTAAGAGAATTGCTTTGCAAAGCATAGATCCCTTTGAATTGTGAATAATAACATCCAATTTGCAACCTCAGATTTAGCAATTTGGATTTCATTAAAGTCATATTCAGCCTTAATGATTTAACTAGATAATCATTAGTACATTGTTGTACATATAGAAAGTAATCAATAAATATCTATTGAATGAAAATAGAAGTGGTTTTAATTACAGCTATTTCAATTCCCACCTCAAAAAAATAAAATATCCCGACATGATTTCCACCCTCTTGCCACACATGCGTGTACACACACACACACACACATTTATCTGTTAGCGATGTCTATAAACAATAGAAATATACTTTAATTAATTTCCTTTAAGTAGACTATTTATACTGACTTTCAAATAACAGCTTAACACTTAAAAATACATTTTAATTATATGAATAGAGATTAACATTTAAATCTCCAAATGATTAGTCTGTGAAAATGTTTATTTATTTCCACTTATTTCTTTTGAAACAATTTGCTAACACTAAAATATCCTCCAATATCCACATCCCTAGTAATTTCTAATAAAACTTTTTCACGGATCTTGGTAACAAGAACATTAATTGAAACATTTTAATGAGTGACACGCATTGAAATAGTTCAGTCATAGCTTACTGTCATTTGCCCCTGAGAATGCATTTTATCCGAGCTTACTGATGCTACGCTGACAGCTCAAGCAAAAGCTTATACAGTTATTGGTGGGCTTTGACTCAACAAACTAGTGACAGCATTGCAAACGGTGCTGGGTTGAATCTATTTCTTCCCCCTAACTTCTTAGCTGCATCTCTACTTAGTGATTTTTACTAACAAATATCAAAATACAGTGGAACAATGAAATCCTATTGTTTTCACATGCTACAATGCACATTCCTGGAACATTTTATGTTGGTTTTTAAAGATGTATCTAATTAATTGGTTCCTTTTATTAGACCTAGAGATGTTCTGTGTGGACTCTTTTTGTCCTCCATGATCCCTTAAAAAAGGCTTAGTGGTTACTTTTGTTACTCTATTATTTATATTAGCAGCACGCTGAATAGCAGTGAGTTACCTGTTTGAGAATACAGCTTTAACATAAATCAGAATTTAGCAACAGTGACACTGATTTCTGTGCTTTAACCTGCCAGCATTCTAGGCACAAAGAAAACATCTACAAAGAGATTTCTAACCATGTTCTCCGGATGGGAAAAAAAAAAAAAAAAGAAAAAGAAAATCCCATGGTGCCTAGACAGATACCATTTCTACAGCAAGACAGTGGAATTTGGGACAGCCTATCCACTTACACATGCTATGTCCCTAACAGTGCTAATATTTCAGGAACTTTCTTCTGTTCCCAAGTCCCTCAAAGCCTGAAATATATTCCCAGTGGAAAAGAAATATCTCTTTTTGGTTTGTGGACAGAATGCTTCCGGGGGTGGACACCTGCTAGTTTAACATTCTTTATATAGGCCAGACTGTAAGCACAGGGATGTTCACTTGCTTCAAGGTATTTTTGATTCTCAAGTGCCACCTGCTCTAGAAACCGAAGCCAAATGTTATCTAAGAGAAGTGGCATAAAGTATGGCAAAGAAATGCTGTGACTACAGAGAACTATCTAAACACTGCAGCTACTTACTCTAGAAAGTCACCTGCATCAGTTGGCTGGAGAGGGGATGGAAGGAAGCCATGGAGCACTGCTGAGATTTCTCTTCCGGCAACAAACTAGCTCCTATTTTATCAAAGCTAGATGCAACTTTTGAGAGCATGGGCTCACTCCTAGGGGTGCCCCAAGACTTGTGTCCCTACAGCACTAAGTTCAGTGACTTGTGCTTAATAGTGCATGGACTTGCCTAAGGAAAATATAGCATAGTTTTACTGGTCCTGGAATCACACTATTTGTGGTCAAATTCTGACTCTGCCACTTCCAAACTATAGTCGATCCCTATTGGTTTCCTCAGACTTCCAATCTCCTTTTTACATCATTTTGTACTGCAGAGAATATAGATTAAAAACATTTCCCATATCCCCTTGCAGCCAAGACACAAGCAGCGACTTAGGTTCTGCCAATCAGAATTAGGAAGTGTTAAAAATAAAAATAAAAATAAAATAAAAAATAAAAAAGGGGCGCCTGGGTGGCACCCCGGTTAAGCGTCTGCCTTCGGCTCAGGGTGTGATCCCGGTGTTGTGGGATCGAGCCCCACGTCAGGCTCCCCCACTACGAGCCTGCTTCTTCCTCTCCCACTCCCCCTGCTTGTGTTCCCTCTCTCTCTGGCTGTCTCTATCTCTGTCAAGTAAATAAATAAAATATTAAAAAAAAAAAAAGAATTAGGAAGTGTTAAGAGAGGTGGTGGACCATACTGTCTTCATTTTGATAATGAGGATCAAGCAGGTATTTTGTGGCAGGTGACAATATGTCTGGCAGTGGCAAAGGTGCTGTGTTCCTGGAGTAAATGGTCAGGATAGCTGTATTCTGCTTTCCCTACTTTCTAATTCTGGTAAAGTATTAATTCTTTTTTTTTTAAGATTTTATTTATTTATGCGACAGAGATAGAGACAGGCAGCGAGAGAGGGAACACAAGCAGGGAGGGAGAGGAAGAAGCAGGCTCATAGCGGAGGAGCCTGATATGGGGCTCGATCCCATAACGCCGGGATCACGCCCTGAGCCGAAGGCAGATGCCTAACCGCCGTGCCACCCAGGCGCCCCGGTAAAGTATTAATTCTAACAATGTTGTTCTAGAAGTCTACCGGAAGCCCAGACTAGAGTCCGATACTCCAGCTTTTATAGAAACTTTACCCAATTTCCTAAATCAAATCCATTTCTTTTTAAAACTACTACAGTGTCTTGTTACCTTAGCTGAACCCTGCAGAAATATACATATTTCTTAAAATCATAATTTATGTGTATTATAAATTTATATACATAAATTATATATTTCATTCTATGAATTATTACATATTATAAGTTATATAGAATATATGATATATACATTATAAATAATGTATATATTCTATTATATTTAATACAACATATATTTCTATATTTCAGTTGCTATGTTGGGAGCTATTTCCAAGCAAATTTTAAGTAAATGTAGTTGCAGTGATTAAATATTTTATTTCTTAGCAAGCTTTGTAAAATTTGAGCCAATGTAATACACAAAAAGGATCTTGAGTTTTTCTGGATCATGGTGAAACATTTTATTTAGAGTTTATATCCTGGGATCTAACTGATTTTTATTATAGCTAATCTATTTGGATTTTCAAACAGTCTTAAGGGGGAAAAAAAAAAAATCAAGGGCTGGGGCACCTGGGTGGCTCAGTAGGTTAAGCATCCGATTCTTGATTTTGGCTCAGGTCATGATCTCAGGGTTGTAAGATCAAGCCTCACATTGATCCCATACTGGGTGTGGAGCCCACTTAAGATTCTCTCTTTCCCTCTCCCTCTGCCCCTCCCCTGCTCATGTTCTCTGTCTCTCTCTCTCTAAAAAAAATAATAATATATAAAAAATCAAGGGTTGTTTTATTTTTGTCTGCTTGTCTTGTCTGTCAGGTTTACTATTTCAGATATGACACTGATATTTCTGTTAGGACAGTTGTGTTGGGCATTAAGATAGACATCTGCAATTTGAGAGTATTTAATCCTCAATTGGTGAATAAACGTTAACATATGAATCAATAGATTATTAAATGGATAATAAATTGATTACGATTCATATCATTGTTGAATAAAATATGTTACAGTCACCTAACAGTAAGCAACAAATTATAAAGCAGTGTAGTAAGTGCAATTATAAATATTTGAACTAAGTGCTCTAGTAGTAAGATAAGGGAGATTTCCTTATCTCTAAAACTAGTTTGTGGAAGTCTTTATTAGAAGGCACAGCTATTGGGTCTTGAAGGATGATTAGGGGTTTGACGCATGGAGAAAGAAGCTATGAGTATAAATGTCAATTTAAATAAAGAGAATGACATTGTATATTATAACTTCACAGTGCAATGAATAAGAAATAAACAGAAATAGGTAAATATCAAGTAAATTTAATGCTGTCAGTAAGTCTTAATTACTTTTAAATGAAAATCATAAATATAAAAATCATAATTTCTTGTTTTGGTAAGAATAAGACTGATCTAAATATGTTAAATAGGCAAAAATAACAAGGCTTATGCAAACAATATTTAGATTAAAATTTATGAATATCTTCCACTTCCCCCCAAAATGTAATATATATGGAAATATTGTAAGACTTGAATGTCTTAGTATTAAATAAAAAGTGGGGGCACAGTTAGAGGATAAAAAAGCACCTTGAAGTAGCAGAAAATCATGTTTGTGTGATACAAAAACTGCTCACGTTATCATATTGAGATAAATAAGTCAAAGCTAATTTTTGTATTGTTGTGAACGTCAAAATATCTCAAGTGGTTCTCAACAGGGGATGATTTTATCCTCTCAGTCCCCCCATAGGTAACATTTTGCCATGTTTAGAGATATTTCAGGTTGTCAAACTGGCAAAGAATTGGTCTTGCCATTTAAAGGGTAGAGGACTTGGACACTACTAAATACCTTATAATACACAGCACAGCCCCCCACAAAAAAATTGACTTTTGGGGTATCCAGCCAAAATGTCAATAGAGCCAAAGTTGACAAACCCTGAAATATCTTCAAAGAGGGCTTTTCATAGTGAACATGTAGACACATGTCTCCATTCTAAAATGGTTGGATATGCTGAAGAATAGTTCACTTGACTCAGTCTTATGGAGACCAATTTATTATTCAAAATAAATTGTGTATAAATAATTAATTAAGAAGAATAATTCAAATGAATATGAAATCTTGAACCATAACCTGACAAGATGAGAACCTTTTGGGTTACACATAATTTTAAAGAAATAGGACTTTAGGTTACCTCATAGCTAACTTACTTCCAAAGTAGTATTGCTGATAAACACAGAGACCAGGTTGGTGACCTTTAGGGAAATAATAAGACTTTGAAAATATTGTGACTGTATAATATATTTGGAATTTGCTAATAGAGTAGATCTTAGTTCTCATCACTAAGTTAGGTGATGGATGTTAACTAAACTTACTGTGGTAATCATATATATATATATATATATATATATATATATATATATATAAAATCATTATGTTGTACACTTAAACTAATACAATGTTAATTATCACTTATATTTCAATAAAACTGGGAGGGAAGCTATTAAAAAAATAAAAAGCATAAAAACACAGCTGACATGTTTAATGGTGAAATACTGAATATTCTCTCTTTGAGGTGCCAATGCAATGCTGTGGAAGAAAATATGGCTTTTTCAACATATTAGACTAGAAGTATTGTGTGTGTGTGTGTATCTATCTAGCTAGCTATATGAAAAATCCCCACAAACTTGACTCTTACCTTATACCATACCCAAAAATTAATTAGACATAGCTCATGAATATAAATGTCAAATTAAAAGAATCAAACTCCTAGATTAAACATAGAATACCTTTATGACCTAGGAGTAGGCAAATATTTCTTAAACATGGTACAAAAGACCATAACCATAAAGGAATAAGAATATATTTGGACTTCACTGAAATTAATAATTTTGTTTTTAAAAATATTAAAAGGAGAGTAAACAGGCAGGTGATAGACTAAGATAGTATTTTCATTATCTACTTATCTATCAAAGGGTATCTCTATCTATCTGTCTATCTGTCTATCTATCAGGTTATAACCAGACTATATTAAAAACTCGTACAAGTCAAATAAAACAAAAAAATATTTAAAAAATAGTCAGAAATCTTGAACAAGTACCACATAGAACAGGCCATCCAAATGGCCAATAAGCATATGAAAAGATGATCAACAGCATTATTTATCAGGGAAATGCAAATCAAAACCACAAGATACTATGACACATCCACTAGGAAGTCTAAATTTTAAAAGACTGAAAATAGAAAGTATTGAGAAGGATATGAAACAACTGAATCTGTCATACAATTGCTGATGGGGATGCAATCTTGGAAAGTATTAGGCGGAGGCGGTATCCACTAAAGGTAAACATAAACTTACTCTATGACTCCACAATTCTACTTCAAGTATATGAATGAAATGAGTATATATGCCCAACAAAAGACATGCACAAGAATGTTGATAGCAGCATTATTCAATAGGGTCAAAAACTAGAAACAATTCAGATGCCCACCTTCAGGAAAATGGATTACTAGTCTATTGTGTATTCCTATAGCGGAATACAAAGCAGCCATTTAAAAAGAATAAACTACTGAAACACACAACAACATGAATGAATCCCACAGATGTTATGTTGAACAAAGGAAGACATTATAAATCTGTTTGATTTCATTTATACTGTATTCAAGAAGAGGCAAACTGAACTGATGTCTACGGAAGTCAGAAGAGTGATTACCCCTGCATGGGTGGGTATGGGTAAAGTGACAAGAGAGAACTTTCTGAGGTGAGGGGAATATTTTACATCTCCTTCTGGATGATGTACCTGAGATTTACATATATGTAAAAAGTCACTGCGCTGTAAACTTCAAATCTGTACTCTTTCCTATCTCATATCTATTTCATACAATTTAAAAGATGCTATACTTCAAAATAAAGAAGAAAAGATATTGTACATAAACATATTATGGTAAAAAAGAATACTTAAAAAGGAGAGTTAAACATGTTTTCTTTATAACCAAAAAGGATTTTGACTTCACTGAAAAAAGGAAAAGGTCAATCTGCAACATATATTTTATGAAAAGAAAGAATGATTTGCTAATGACGTTGAATCCTTTAGGAAAAATGTGTAAGTAATTCAAGAGTGTAACTGAAAAGATAGGAAAGTGGAATAATACCATTTATCCTGTAAATAAACTCAGCAATTAAGGATGAAATTAGCTACCCAATATAAATATCCTATTAATTTTTTATACACCTATGCATAATTTAATACTTCTTAAGGTGCTTGTTTAACAAACCCTATTTTTTAAAGATGAAATTAAGGTCTCTTAGAAATACATTCCATTTTTCCTTACCCTTTCAATTTGCAGTGAACTCTGTATCGTTTTGAAGGCGTATGATTTAAAATATTTTTACTGTTCATTTTAACATACAATATTGTCATATAAAACTTTGCTTTAAAAAATGATCAGTAACGGAGGTAACTTTACTTGATGAAACATTCACTGCCAAAGGATAGAAAAAATTTTTTTGCACATTTATGTATACCAAGATTGCATTTAAACTTTAAATTCTGAGGTGTACAAAGAGGTGAGGTAATTTTTCTTTCACGTTATAGTTAGTCATTTTCTTATATCTATTATGTACTTAAATATAAACAACTTTCATTATGAAGCAGAACAGGATATACCACCCCAAAATATGCCTCTTTAGCATAAGGATTATTTTAAGCTGATTATTTTTAAGAAACAGCAGACATAGGAAAAGCTCTGGAAACTGAGTAGAAGTTATCCTTTTGTAAGAAAACATTTACATTTTACAAGGGAAATCTCCATTTGTAAGAGTGTTTCCCTCTCTGTACCAAGAAGAGAAGGATCACTCTAAATCTCTAGAAACTCTTATCAAGAAGGCAATGACTTAAATCTTCATAACAACCTTCCCCTTGTTTACTGTGCTCTTTCTGGTAACTTCCCATAACAGCCCCCTTCCACCTCCCAACATCTTTTTTATCTTTAACTAAAGATGTTATTTAAGGTGGTGGCTTGGTCATTTGGAGAAGTTACTCAGTTTTCTAGGATCTCTCTCCATGTATACAGGAGGTATACACATTATTAAACTACCATTTTTCTCCTGTTAATCTGTCTTTTTATTATAGGGGGTCTCAGCTAAGTAGATAGAGGGAAAATTATTATTCACCCCTCACAATTACATGCTGCTATAATTTATGTTAAATCAAATCCTGTCTCACTTATAATTGCATCTACCTAGGCTTGTGGTGACATATCCAAAATGTTATTATTATATTGTGATACACTTCTTACACTGGCATTTGCACACAGGCTTGCTTACACCCACATCCACACACACCTGAAAGGGTTAAGGACAAGTATCTCCTAAAGGTACCAGGATGGCATGTAGACTATTTTGAGCTAAAGGCAATCAAGACCTTTGGGTCTCAAAAGAATTCCCCCCCCCCCTTAACTATCTAGAAGAATCTAAATTGGAGGTTTTACCCAGAATGAAAGTTTTTACCAGGGACAAATTTTATCTCAATGACCCATCTGTGTGGCAGGGCAAACATCTAATTACCAAACATCTGCTCTTCTTATTGCCCTGTGAACTTTCCTCCTCCTTTTTGAAGCCCCTATCCCATTCCTTAGCTCAGGATGGCATATGTACCTCACTTCACCTTTCTGTCTTTGATTCTTTCCTGTGCGTGAGGTTCCCCTCAGTATGAAACTAAATTTGATTTTCTCCTGGTAATTTGTATCATGTCAGTTTAATTCCTAGACCAGCTAGAAGAACCTTAAAAAGGCAGAGGAAAACTGTTCCTCCCAGCACACAAAAGCAAAGGTCAATCTTTGGCTCACCTATCAAATATCTAAACTTCCTCTGCTATTCTTTAAGCTTGCTGAAAATGCATATTAAAAAAATGCATAGAGCTCTAAGCTTAAATTATTAAAAAGGCAATAGTGTAAGTATAAATATGCTGTAGCACATTTAAGCTTCTACTCAGCTAAGTACTAAAACTATAATAAATATATCATATCAAGCATCTAGAGTATCTTTATGTATGAGAAGATGGATACTTTTGAAAACTCTTTTAAACTCAACTTTTTTAAGGTGTTAGTAAGTTCCTCTCAAAAAGAAGAAGTCTAGGTTAGGACTGTGAGATAAGCAAAAATGTAAAGGAAGATAAAGCAAAATAAGTGGCAGTCGATGTAGGGTGGACTTTATTTTATCCTCCCCCCTCCTTTTTTGAGGGGGGGAAATTATAATTATCTAGATATTGTTCAAAATCCATCAAGGTAGATAAATAGGAACAGGGAGAGTTTACCAATTACCGATAATCATTAAACAAATTATTACTTTAGCTTCTTTTGGTGGGGCAATGCAGAGGAATTTTAAGGTTCATATGCAAATAATGTTCTTGTATTTTTATGTAAATACTGTTTACCTGGATACCAAACTGGATATCAATGGTTTTCATAAAAGGAGGTTTGCTCTGAAATATGCATAATTACTGTATTTATGAAAAATTTGTAATTATCAATGATACCACTACAAGAACATATTTCCTATGCTTGTTCAAAAAAAAAAAAAAAACCACCATAAAAAGCCTCCCTGTACTCAATAAACTCCTAACTGGATTTTGCTACAAATATCTCAGAACATGTTGTCTTCATCTATTTCCAGAAAACATTAAACCACGGCTCTCAACAAGCTGTTCTCATTTATACTACAATGCATTTGTAGTGTTGGCAAATGGGAAATCCCAGAGTGGATGAATAAACAGGAAGCTTCATCTAGTGTTAATAATCCCCTAGGACCCTATTTGTAAAGAAATGGCCTTTGCAAGAACATGCACAAATGTGCAGTTTCATACTTGGCAGAAAACCCGTGAATTTTATTCCCAATTCATTTAGTAACTTTATGCTGTTTCACATACAAAAACATATACAAACTTGTGACCTTGGGCATATTTAGGAAGACTATATACATATGTGTGTGTGTGTGTATACATATGCACGTATTCGATTATATGTCATTTTGTATGTAGAATAAATGTATCGTATATATGATTTAACAGCAGTTCTTCTGCAATGAACTCTTTAATTACAGAAAATATTAGCATGGCATACAATGGAGTGAAACTAAACTGGATAGAGTGGTCCATTCCCACTGAAGCAACTTTTAAAGGCTATCATAATTTAAAATACTGTAGTAAATACAGAACATATTTACAGTAGCAAATGTCACTAGCCCTTAACCAACTGGAGTACAGTTCTTCTCTGCAATCCCATAGCCACCTTAACACAAAGCAGGGAGCTATGGCAGTAACAGTGTTAACCTCTGATTACACTGAAACATATTATTTTCAAGATACAAAATAAGACAATTCTATACTTCATAATGGCAACTTACAGGTTCTAGACATATTTTGAGTAGATCTAAATAACGCAAGTCATACTTTGAGAACGTATAACATCTCTTGGGATACTCTTCACAAGATTCGTTATTTGTTGTACATGGTATGAAATAAGTTTCATGTCAGAAATTTATTTGGGAGCACTATACAGTCTCCATGTAAAGTTCTTGAAATTGATAACCATTTCCTTAACTGGAATCATAGACCCTAAATTCTTCTGTTGTAATTGCTTCTAACCTTGATTATTCATTTCCATGCATCTACAGCTATAGTGAAAGAATGTTTTATTTTACAAGTCGATTTGGCCATATAAGCAAAAAAATATTCATGAATAAAATCATTGCTACAATGTTTAAGTTTATATTATATAATCCTGAGGTTATGTTAGCATAATTCATGTAGGTGTATATAATAAGTAGAAAGGCAAAATTCTCCTAGAAGCATGTGAGCAGGCTCAGAAACATTTTTTGCCTAATACCACATTATATAAATTGCTTTAAAAATGCTCTAGGATCATAACAATAATAAATTCTAACTATAGGTGGTCATTTCTGAGCAAAAAAGGCAAATGTTTTGGCATGGATGAAGAATTCAACACTAAACAATATATTGCTTCTGAAGTTTATGAAAAAACGGTTTTTAAGTATAAAGAGCTTATCACAGCTTTCAAGCAGTAGGAGAAGTTCTTACACAGGGGCATGATACAGGCAAAGAAACCATGATCCTTTTGTAGAATTCTCAGCCCAATAAATTATTCTTAAATGTGAACAAATCATTATCTAAAAGGAGATACCCTATTCTCTTATGTAATTGATTTAAAAGATGGAATTTTTAAAATTCTTCATTATAATAACTGGACTTGAGGTTGTGAGCATTTGAACACTTGTAAGAGCAGAAGGGAAAGATAGATTTACTTGGTATTATCTGCACATGTGAAATTACAGAAGTGAAAAGCAAACACTGGCCCAGGGGATGATTCAGCCTCTGTTAGTACTGGTGCTACTTCAGCCACTTTAAGAATAGATGTTCTTTTAAAGTTATGTATAAATCATCTTTTTTTCAAGCTAGACACTCATCATTTATAGTTTATATAATCTGAGATGTAATGTTGGAGGAACTGGAAAGGGAATGAAAACATAATTTCTCCTTTACAACTGCAGAAGCGGCTGGCTTGCAGATCTTCTGCCTTGAGATTTGTGGATGATTAACGGAAAGAAAATAAGAAAAAAAAGAGTATTTACAAACCATTACCAAGGTGGTTTTTAGTTCTCCCATAATCTCCAGGACCCTTCACACTCCTAAATGAACATACATTAAGTAAGAACAATGTGCTTTCTGCACTAACTTCAGGTCTAATATAAGTTCTCTAGGTTACCCCTCTTGCCATAATGGGCATCCTTCCTTCCCTACTTGCCCCTGCAGAATTCCAGGGAAACCCCTGAAGTACAGTAAGATAGAAATGAAAAAAACAGTAGCCCAGAACAAAACCTAAGCCTTTAATAAAGATTGGCTTACAATTTAAATTGGCTTATAAAAAACAATCAAAGAGGGGCGCCTGGGTGGCACAGCGGTTAAGCGTCTGCCTTCAGCTCAGGGCGTGCTCCCGGCGTTATGGGATTGAGCCCCACATTAGGCTCCTCTGCTATGAGCCTGCTTCTTCCTCTCCCACTCCCCCTGCTTGTGTTCCCTCTCTCTCTGGCTGTCTCTATCTCTGTCAAATAAATAAATAAAATCTTTAAAAAAAAAACAAAAAACAATCAAAGAAAACAGAAAAACAACAACAACAAAACTTGAGCAATAGGGTAGGTGAATAAAATTAACTGGAAACCCAGCAATACGTAGCTACGGGTAAGCGGNTCAAAGAAAACAGAAAAACAACAACAGCAAAACTTGAGCAATAGGGTAGGTGAATAAAATTAACTGGAAACCCAGCAATACGTAGCTACGGGTAAGCGGAAAGTAAAGACCAAATGGCTCACAGATTTGGGATTAATTTAACTGAAAGAAATCTGGTCACCTGTATAGATATACAAAATGACAGAAACCTAATTCTACTGTCCCAAATATGTTATATTAATAACTGCCTTTATTAGGTGATAAGTGTTAGCTCATTCTTGGCACTGAGTACATTTCATTTGTAGAATTAAATCAGATTTTACAGAAAATTACTAATAAGTGTATGAGATTTGATGTGGAATTAATCTTGAGTTAATACATTCACTAATAAAAATACTGGTACAAATAATCTGTCTGGAAAATATAGTATACAGTACAAAATAAATGGCTAAGGCACTATAATTTTCTTATTGGATAACATAAGTTAAATTTTAGAATGATTACTAATTTTTCCTTAAGCAAAATGCTTATTAATAATGATAAAGTGTTTAAGGTTTATATTAAAGTCAGCAGTTAGTTCTCACATGTCACTGAATAACAACCTCAGTAAACAAACTGATAGGTTAAAAGGAGTGACATCTGTATAAAAATTATATTGCTACTGAACTCCTATGACCACATGTCATTCAAATTTCATATTATAGCTGAAAAAAAACAAGGAAAATTATGTGCAAGAAATGTAATAAACCTTCATCCTTACAATGAACAACTGAATGTCCCAAATAAAGGACTACATGAACACATAAGCAGGGGCATATGTATATTTCGGTTAACTTCACTTTTTTAACATGAAAGCAATTTTCATTTTAAATCTTATTCAGTCTCTAAAATAGCAAAAATAGTAAGAAAAACACAATTTTCATAGCACCATTATTACTATAGCATGCCAAGGGACATGCTAAGGTATAAAGGACAATATAAAACATAGCCAAATAAAATATTTAAATTCAGCCCATAAACTATATATTGAAATATATATATTATATGATTATGAAATTCCAGTACAAAGATACAATGACAATTTCATTATATTTTATGAAAACAGCAAGAAAATAGTATTACTACTATGAATACTTGTAAAGCATATAGTGTATTAAATAGGCCAAATATAGCAGCTAATGTTTACTGTGTTCAAAATATATGAAGTAATACAATAGATCAGTGAGACATTTGTTNGTAATACAATAGGTCAGTGAGACATTTGTTACAATTGAAAGTTTTTACATTTCTTTCACAGAATCAAAAAACTTTCATCTTTGAGGCGCCTGGATGCCTCAGTCAGTTCAGCATCAGACTCTTGGTTTCTGCTCTGGTCATGATCTTAGGGTCACAGTGATGAGATTGAGCCCCATGTTAGGCCCCATGCTCAGTGGAGAATCTGCTTCTCTCCCTCTCCCTGTTCCCCTCCCCCTGCTTGCTCTCTCTGGCTCTCTCTCTCTAAAATAAATAAATAAATAAATCTCTTTTTTTAAAAAAAACCTTTTCACTGTTAGAAATAAGCCATTTAAAATTATTGAAAATAATCAACATTGTTTTCACAGCACAACAAATTAAAAAGCAACAAAGTTAAGTGATAAGGCAATGTCATACAGCTAGTGACACGGGTGAGAATAGAGTTCATTGTCCAGACCTTCAATCCAGAATTTTTATTACAGTGACACAGGTGAGAATAGAGTTCATTGTCCAGACCTTCAATCCAGAATTTTTATTACATTTTTTTGTTCCTCAAAGACAGCTTTCCCAACAATGAAATAATTCTATCTTATGACAATAAGAATACTAAATGCTAACAAAAACTACTAGGACTANGTGACACACGTGAGAATAGAGTTCATTGTCCAGACCTTCAATCCAGAATTTTTATTACATTTTTTTGTTCCTCAAAGACAGCTTTCCCAACAATGAAATAATTCTATCTTANGCTTTCCCAACAATGAAATAATTCTATCTTATGACAATAAGAATACTAAATGCTAACAAAAACTACTAGGACTATTAGAGATAGTATACTACGTGACATAATTCCCTCTTGAACGCCAACAGAAAAATGCAATTGTGTATATCTGTGTGTATTAGAGAAGGACAGAGGAAGAGGACAAGGGGGAGGGAAAGATGGATGGATGGAGTGGGAAAGCATTTGTGAGAAAAAGGCAGTAACAGAAATGAGAGCCTTTTATTACTATTTCCATATTATTCCCAGACCTTTGCAAATTCCAGGGACATCTTTGCAAAAATCAAATTATAATTTTAAAACTGGAGCTATAAAAATCTGAAACAATGATTACAATATTTTTTAAATGTCCCTTCTATGTTAGATTTAACTGAATCTTAATGAATACGTATTATTTTTTTATGCCTGTTTAAGTCTTCACTACCAAAATGAGCTGCCAGAAAGAGTCTTGCCTGTGTTTAGCTTCAGTTACTTCCCTTGAGAACATAAATTTAACATTGTGGGCTGAAAGTCCTCTCCCTAGACACAGCATCATATTATAACACAAGCCTAAGCCTAGAGTTCATGTTCTACCTGTCACTAATGGTTTCTACAGCCATGAGCTAGGGGTTTTTTGTTTGTTTGTTTGTTTTTGATATTTGTTTCACTCCCTGAGCCTTTTATTTCTTCTGCAAAATGATGGTAGGGTCAAGAACTTTCAAGATTCAGAGATTTTATCCTACTTGAAAGCTAATATGTCAGCTGTCAGCCTACCACAGTTTCTTGAAAGCTGGCAGCAGACACTAGACTCTTGGAGGCTGAAACAAACAATCTTATTACTCTTATAACCTTATCAGTTCTCTTCCATCCCAAGAACCATGGGGGTAAAGCTGAACAGCCATGTAGATCTGAAAAGTGGGCTTATGTCACAGTGGAGGATCCCTGAAATTAGGAAACCCCCAATCTTTTAAGATGGTTTCAAGCAAGTCTGCCCAACATTAGCCTCAGAGGGAAAACTTATCTTGATTATACTGGACTCAAACAAATCTGTCTTTTGCTTTGCAGGGAGATAATATTTTTTTTTCCTCCAAGTATGTTTGGTTCAGAAACATCCTTGAAAAAAAGGTCAAGGACAAGAGTGGACACAAGATGTATATAAACACCATGGAGAAATGGTCCCCAAAAGCTAATAACACCATCTTGTAACTACTGACAGACATAATGTATGAATAACAGCACTTAAAAATGTAAAAATTACAATTTGTTATAAAATATTAGCAAGTTATCAGCACTATTTTTTTAATAAATAGCTTTTGTATACTTAAGTGTTAAAAATTAAAAGCTTCTAACGGTGATATAACAGTCTAGCTTGTTAAGCAATTCTCAATAAAGCCTGCCACCTTACATGCATGCATTTCATGTGCAAAATAAATAGATCAACAAGTAGTAACTGACTGTCTTTAGCACATCCAACTTTTTGATGTAACAGCCTCTGGAAGACACACACTTTATCACAATCAGGGAATAACTGATTCAGAATGTTACCATATCTAAAAGTGAAAGGAAATATCTTTATATACAGCTAAATATTAACAATCTGATATCATCCTTTCTGAAGTCTAAGAAAAAGTGGAACTAGATATTGTTATCTCAAAGTTGAAGGACAAAAACAAAACAAAAATAAATGTCTAATAAATTCTCACTAGAAGGGTATTATAGGAAGAAAGCAAATAGTTATGAGAACATATTTCTATCAATCAAATAATAGAAGTAATTACCCTCAAAAAATAGTAGACTTACCCACATTTAGCATAATCTTAAAGAACTATTTAATCTGACTTTAAAATTATCTGGATAAAACTCTTATCTTCCTTTGATGACCACACTAATTAAAGCATGAAAGATTTTTTTTTTCATTTGCTACAGAATACAGGTTGTTAAAAGCTCAAGGAATATAACAATATAAGAAGCTAAGATTGTATTCTGCAATACAATCACATTGGATCATGACANATTGTATTCTACAATACAATCACATTGGATCATGACAAAACATTACATTAAGGGTTTGAATGATGTTAAATTTTTTAAGAGTAACACATATTCAAAGAGAATAGGTGTGGAACATTCAGGCAATTAAGACAGAGAGTACTGAAGTCTATAATAAATCATGAAATCTGTACATCTGAAAAAAATGATTTGCTGCCTCTTGGGTGTAAAGTATAACAAACAGAGGTGCCTCAAAATAGATACAACTAACAGTAGTAACTTGAAATTGAAGCAATAATAGACAATATTAATAAGTTGTATGAAATGAGATTTTCAGAAATAAAAATATATATGACAGTCATATTTACCAACAGATAAATGAAAGGGTGCTTGACTAATCATCAGGGAAATACAAATTTAAAAAATCACAATTAGAATGGCTATCATAAAAAAAGACAAGAGATAACAAGTGTTGGTGAGGATGTGGTAAAAAGGGAACCCTTGCTCACTGTTGGTAGGAATGTAAATTGGTGCAGGCACTATATAGAGAACAGTATGCATGTTCCTCAAAAAAAAAAAAAAAAAAAAATAGTTTGTACCAAGCAGGGAAGTTTGTCTTCCACTCAGATCTCCTTACTCAAAGTTGTACCAAATATATTATTTAGATTTTGGTATTCAGTTGTATTCTGCTCCCTAAAAAAATGACATTATGACTAACATTTAATTTATACTTGTAACTAAACACAGTATTCAAATAAGTTAATTTTTTTAAAAGGCAAAGAAACATGGTATTAATATTTTAAGCCAAAGCTGAAAATATTTTCATAGGCAATCATTAGCACATAAATAACAGAACAAAAAATGACTTCTGCTTTGACTTTCGTAGTTAATATTTTAAAAGGACATTAACTTTAGTCACAGCATACTTAACCCATTTGAGTAAAATAACTTATGAAAGTAAATTTCATATCAATATTACAATAATTTTTAACATTTTTAAAAAAGATTTTGTTTATTTGACACAGAGAGAGAGCTCGAGATAGCACAAGCAGGAGGAAGGGCAGAGAGAGAGGGAGAGGGAGAAGCAGGCTCCCCAATGATCAGGGAGCCAGACATGGGGCTCAATCCCAGGACCCTGAGATCATGACCTGAGCCAAAGGAAGACGCTTAACCAACTGAGCCACTCAGGTGCCCCAAATTTTTCAAAATTATTAAGCAATGTTTACACATTGCCCCGTAATATAGAAGAATTCTGTAATGTTTTGCCTTAATAAAAAGACCATATATCTTGGAAAACTCATTTTTTTTTTGTTATAAGAAATTCATTCAAATGCCATCTTAAGAAAATCAAGATGGGGGGGCACCTGGGTGGCACACTCGGTTAGGTGTCCAACTCTTGGTTTTGGCTCAAGTCATGATCTCAGGGTCATGAGATCGAGCCCCATTGGCTCCATGCTCAGCATGGAATCGGCTTGAGTTTCTCTTTCCCTTTCCCCCTGCTCCTCCTGCTCATGGTTTCTCTCTCTCAAATAAATAAATAAATCTTTTAAAGAATAAATTAAGATGTATTATGGCACTATACGTACTAAATGATTATTACCATAAAATTTTTTAAATTGTCTTTAAGTGCTTTCTAATCCATCACCTATTTTTCTTCGCTGGTTATACTGAAGTATTACTGAAAACCATGAAAAAAAAAAAAAAGGAGAAAATCAGACCCAAAGTAATCAGAAGGAAATTATACAGATCACAGTAGAAATTGAGGAGCTAGAAAACAAAAAACAGATAAGCCAAAAGCTTGTTACACAAAAAGAGAAAGAAACTGAGAAACCTCTAGACACATTGATCAAAAAAAAAAAAGAGAGAGAGAGAGAGAAAGAGAGAAGAAATAATTTATCATTATCAGGAATGAATGTGGTAACATCACCACAGATTCTACATATTCAACATATAAGAAGATAGTATTAAGTAAAATTTCATGCCAACAAATTCAGAGAATTTAATAAACAAATTCTTTGAAAGATACAAATGACTAGCATTTACTCACAAAGAAAAAATCTAGATATCCCTATATATATTAAAACACATACTATAAGATATCATGTATATAATTCTCCACAAAATGAAAATTATTCTATACACAGAAAGCAGATCACTGTTTGGCTGGAGACTAGGTGGGTAATAGCAGGGAAAGATGAGAGGGAAAGATTAACAGGGAGCATGAGGAAAATTTTGGGGATGAAGTATATATTTACTATCTTAACTGCAGTGATGGTTTCATTTGTATATATCCACATAAATAAAATTGTACATTTTCAAAATGAGCAGTTTATTGTGTATCAATATGCCTCAATAAAACAAAATCTTCAAAACAAAACAAATAAAAAAAGAAGAAATGACTGCCAAGTTTGATTAATAGTTAAAAGCAAAGCTGAAGCATTTAGCCAACCTCTAGAATATTTTGCTTAGTATTTCACAAAGCAATTCAGATTTTTCCTAATACAAAATAAAACATAATATTAAAGGAGAAAATAGAAATATAATTCACCTGTACCCTTATTTTCCAAGTCATTATTTCAGTATAATTGAGTACTTGGGAAATTTTTCTAATAGCTTATGACTAGCCATAAAGTGTCTATATTGATAAATTGATTTAATAAACAACCAAACTTAAAATTTGTTTAGAGCTGCCTGGGTGGCACAGTTGGTGAAGTGTCTGCCTTTGGCTCAGGTCATGATCCCAGGGTCCTGGGATCAAACCCTGCATTGGGCTCTCTGCTCAGCGGGGAGCCTGTTTCTCCCTCTCCCTCTGCTGCTCCCCCTGCTTGTGCTCTCTCTCTCACTCTCTCTCTCAAATATATAAATAAAATCTTTAAAACTAAAATAAAATAAAACTTGTTTAAATACCTATTGGAAGAAAGAATACTCACAATTCACCATCCTAATTAAATACCCAAAATTCACCACATGCACACACAAACACACAAACACTGATGCACACATAATCCTTAAGGATGAGGATGGCACATGCACCATGTCCCCTATTATAGTAGCAAGAATTTCAGTCAGTGACATGGACATAATTGTAAGACTTAAGAATATAATGCAGCGCATCTGACAAAAAGCAGTCTTAGCTGATATGGAGCCCTAGCCTACAACAAAAATATATAGAAATGCTAAATTTTATGAAACAATTTAGGGATAATTACATTTTGGACATTCCAAACATTATAAATAAAAAAAGAATTACCTGATGCCAGAAACAGAATTTAGAGCCAAATTTAAGCAATCATGCTTAACCTGCAGAGGGTTAGACTAGACCTGGAAACAGAATTTAAGGATGGACCACAGCAGTTGAAATTACCACATGGGGATGGCAGACAAGGATTCAGTAGGCATAGGACGTTAACCTTGAATGGAGATGACTTCCTTGAGAGGCAAGATTGGAGAACTATTCCATTTATGAAGAAAAGCAACAAGGAAAGCTCCTCCCATCTACACAGGGAAGAGTTCATGAAGCTTTCTTCTACTTAGGCTCTGCGAAGAAAATTACATTATAAACGTCTGAAATATACTTCAAAAGTCCATGGCGTATGGTCCACACAAAGAAACCAAAAAGCAAATGGAAACAAAGCAAAACAAAACACCTAGTCAGGATGCACTTAACAAGGTAAAATTATAAATTATAAATCCGATGAAGCAATGAATTAGCATGAGGGAAGAGACAACAGGCATAGCAAATAGAACTGGCATCCTCCCTCGTCAACAATAGAACAATCAGATAGGAGCGATGTTTACAATGATTAAGTAGATAAAGAGTACATCTACTCTAAAAACAGAACACTAAAGACTTAGAAAGGAAAAGTCAGAATACCTAAGTAGAGGAACAACAATCAGAGGAATAGGTGGCTTTTAATCCATAACATTTATAAACAATGAAATGTAACAACATTTGCAAGGCCCCTAAGGAAAATATCTGTGACTCTTGAATTCTAGATCCAACTGAACTATCATCATTCAAGAGTCAGGGAAAAGTTCAAATATTTTCTGATAAAATGGGGTGTTTTTCATAAATTGTTGTTGAATGTACCAAAATGGATGGAAAAATGAAGGAATAAACAGAATCCAGGTGGAAGGAGTAGAATGTTAAAACCAATGATAAGCAAAGAAATCGATACATTTTTGGCAAATCTACCTATGCATTATCTGTAAAAACACCACAGCAATAATTTCCATGGTGAGTTAAAACAAAGTAGAATAAAAACAATGCAGAATATTAAGAAGGATTTCACATGGGGCTAATTGGTATTCAAGCATTCTGATATCCCTGGAATGTCTTGATGGAATGAATATAAAGCTACTGACCACTTTCGTGTATTGTCAAGTTGAAAGTACTTGCTAAAAATCTAAGAATAACTACTATACTATAAAACTAGAAATATCTACAATTTAAAAATGGTATTGTGGGAAAGAGAAAAAGGATAACAATTCATTAGATTGAAGGCACAACAACAAAAATAACATAAAAGATTTTGTTAAAAAAACAAAGAATGTGTAAAATCTATTCATACAATACTGTAAAGCAGAGAACATGAATAAACTAGAGCATTATGTTAAAGATGAATAAGTCACCAAAACGGTATGTTAGGGAAGTAAAGTAAATGCCAACATATTGGTACAAGTTATGTATTTTTTTAAGTATACCAAACAGTTCTCATTATATACAATATAAAAAGTTGGAAGGCACAGACACGCTCCAACCTCAGGCTACTGAAGAAATAATTCAAGTTTCGGAGAAAAGAAAATCAGATGGAGTCAAAAGTTCCTAGCTTTATTTATAAAATTGTATTCTTTATAATTTTCTCACTCCATTATAATGTTTCATTCCTTTAAAAACAAAAGGATATAAGATAAATATTGCAAAGTGTCAGTACCTGTTAAATCTATTTGTGGGTAGAGTGTTTATATTTTCTTTAAACTTTTCATTTATTTATTTTATCATAAGAATATTTTAATCAGAGGCATTAAAAAATTGCAAAAGTGGTCCTAGCAGAATTATAAAACAGGAGTATTGATTTCCTTATACCCAGTCTTTCTTATATACTGCAAGTAATCTCAATTATGTTATATTTTTGCTTAAAAATAGTAAGTTTTCTCTTGTTTAAGCAATAGATGGTTGGAACAGTTACTTTTTCTTTCAGGAAAGTCACAGATGATCTGTAGTAAAGGGAATGAGTTCAATAGTAAGATGATACTAGAAATTCATTAGAATACTAGAAATGAGTTAGAACTGAACAAAGACTTAAAGTTTTAGGGCAGAGATCTAATTTTTAATCCAAAAAGACATTTATATTTTAGTAATAAATTTTTAGAGATAGTCTATAATATGTGTACATTTAATATAAGGGACTTAAATTTATACCAGGTAATCTGAGCAATATAAAACCTGCTTTTCATTAGATAGTTATTTTAAACTAAATTAAAATTTTTCTTCCATATAAACTAAAATATATAGTTAAATTTTATTAAAGAAATAAGGCAGTCAAAAATTCTATGTATGCAATTCAAAGACACAAAATAATAATTTTTGGTCATTATCAGTTGGCTGTGACATCATTAATAACTAATACAGTTAGATAAGGAAAAAATTTTTGACTGTTCATTCTTTCAGTGTAACTCTCTAATGGGGACTTATATTTAGATTTGAAAGGGTGTTAAATTTATTAATTTTTTTCCAACAAAATGATATTGAATACCTAACATGTGCTAGATAGTTTATTGCATGCTATGTATATAAAGGCTAAAGATGTAGGCCCTACCATCGTGTACACCAACATCATATGTAAGTTTATGTTCACCATTACATAATGGTGAAACTATGCATGAAGTGGTTGGGAACATATTAGATTAGGAACGGTGAGTTAGAAAGGGGTATGGGAAAAAGAATCATGTGTGCAACCCATATGTTATCCATATAATAGATTCAGGGACCCAAGAAGTAGTTCAGTATTAGAGAAACACAGGCCATGAACACCAAAGATGCAACTGAAAACACATGGGCCAATCCTTCAGCAATATGAGAAAACATTGTGAAATAAGCAAATTTCTGTACATGTTATTTCCAAGGAATTATTAAATATAAATGTTACATTTTATCCAGGTTCTCTAATATTGACATGATACAAATTTACATCAGGGAATTAGGTTAAAAGATATTTTTAAAAGTCATACATTCAACAAATACCATCATCCATTCAACCCTAGTATATATTATCTTGAACTTATCTGGAAATTGGTTACTAAAATTTGAATAAGTTATTCTCTTGTTGAAATATTCTGCAGTCAATGAGATCACCACCAAATCATTGGGACCTCTTATTAAACTCTTATTAAATTTTATTAAACTTTTTTTTATTTTAGTAAATCAATGATAATAATATTAGTCAAAGGATGACAACTTAAAGCTACAGATTTCTCAAGGATTTGATTAGTGGAGACTGTTTAAATGATGGTAACTATACCATACCAAATGATGGTAACTCCTCTCTGTTTAAATGATGGTAACAATACCCTTTTGACAAAATCTGCAGGCCCTCAATAAATAGATTCCTTATAAATCTGGAAATATACACATTCTCTCAGGCTGAGGGCCACAGAAGGAGAAGGGCTTTTCTTTAGTGCACAGTGTCCCTTGGTTTATGGCTGTCTTGTACTGTAGGGGTTTAGCAAAAGTAAATCTCCATAACCGCTAGTCAAATAATGACGGTTAATAGAAGTTTTACCCAATGCTATCAAGATAATAATTAACAATTTATAGCAAAAAGGAAAAGCATGATAATAAAAAAGCCAGAAGCTAATAAAGAAAAGGAATGAAGTTACTACATGAACATTGTACCCACACAATCATCATAAATAAACCAATAGTGTAACTATCTCTTTAACACAGTAACGCTGGATCAAAGAACCAAAGAGCAGAAAGTGAAGAGAACCCGTAGTTCATCATTCATTCTACTTCACCAGACTCCAACTCCATGCCCTCCTGACAAAGGAGGTAATTGGTACTTAGAGTGCATAATTTAATTCTTCTTTAGGGAGGTCCTACTCTGTCAGAGTGCGATTTTTTTTTCTTTTCTTTTTCTTTTATTTTCTACCAAGCAAAAGGTAATTCTGAATGTTTAGCAGAGATACATGGAAATAGAGATATATGGATATGAAAAATGTAAGGTTGATCTTCAACATAAGTAACCCAATTTGCATCTATTGAATATAATTTTAGGACAGAGTGAAGTTCATGCTACCAAAACATTTGGTCTACAACCAGCTACAAACAATGTTGATGAAACATCATAAAAGACAGATTTTTCAAAAGGAAGGAAGGAAGGAAGGAAGGAAGGAAGGAAGGAAGGAAGGAAGGAAGGAAGAAAGAAAGAAAGAAAGAAAGAAAGAAAGAAAGAAAGATTTTTCCACTACCAGAGACACTTCAGTTAGGCAGCAAAATAAGACAATTGCTAATCAACTGTACTCTGATAGATAAATAGACAGATAGATGATAGATAGACAAATAGATAGGTAAGACAGATAAGAGAGGTACGCCAAGAGACACAGAGAGAATACGTATCACTTTATGGTTTAAAAATACATAGATATATTTTGATATAAACAAAACAAGCTATTTGTTGAATATCTATTTTCTTCCAGGGGACCTTACATAAACAATCTCATTTAATCCTAACAGCAGGCTTAAATTAGGTTTTTTGGTTCTTGGTCCAATTATGTTTATGTGAAATCATATTCCTTTAGTTAAAATGCATGATACGTAGGACAGGATCCAAGATCTCCTATTAGAATATTTCTCACTAGCACATTCAGCCTAATTACATTATCTGATTAGTTTATATTTTTCCCAGATATAGGGAGTGGTTCATGATCACTGAAGCCATATATGTGTGTGTGTGTGTGTGTGTGTGTGTGTGTGTGTGTGCATTTGTGTGGCAACTGTGTGTGTTGAATAAAAGCAGGAAAGTAGCTGAGGGATGTCAGAGAGATCACTGGTGAACAGAGAATAAATGGGTGACAAGTGATAACAGTGACTGGTAGGGTCAGACTGGGGATATGTCTATCTTTTGTTGTCTTGCTTCATATCCACGCCTGGAACACTGACTAGAGAGCAGGTGAACCATAAATATGTATTTAATGTTTGATAAAGAATCAACATGAAGGTCACTACATCAGACAAATTCCATAAATATTGCTATTTCTGCACCATATGGAATAAGACTACACTTGTGATATTTTGTTTTATTTTAATTTTGTTTAGTGTTTAATAATATATGAGTGACTAATTCTCTGTATGTACCTTAGCCCTTCTTCCCTCTTCACGTAATCAACCTCAAGCACCCTTCTGGTTCTGAGTAATGCAGAGCACAGAAACTAATACACGAGGAGCACTTGGTGAATGAGATGGTGAAAAGTACATAAACAAATACAATCAAGAACATGAGAATGAAACATTAAAATAGCGCTCATTATTTGAAAACAAATACTTCCTCATTATCTATTAGGCAATGGCAAAAGGACCACAAATTGACTAGGAAGTAAAACGATGGGAATCATCACTCACCCATGATCATGACCATTTATTTACAAAAGGCTTTTCAGAGAGTCAGTACTCCAATTTACTAAGATCACAGACTCCAGAGCCACACTACATGGATTCATAATCCAACTTCAAAAAGTTTACTGTTGTGTACTATGAGGCAATTTATTAACCTCTTATGTGCTTCCATTTCTCTTGTGAACAATGGGTATTATAACACAACCCTCATAGGGTTGTAGTGAGGATTAAATTATCATTATGCAAGATTTATATTTAGCCAAATAAATAAATACTTGATCATACTACATACAAAATAAGGCAATTCATGTCCAAAAATTTCAAACTATAGAGTTCTACTTATGGAGCTATTAATCATCAAGTGGCAAGTGATAAACTTTATATCTTGAAATGAATAAACAGAAAAATATGAAGTTAATTATGGATCACTGTTGCTGTCAACTTTTACAAAATTCTTTTTTTGGGAAACGTTTTTAGTGACATGTAGATCGTTAACCTAAATAAACTTCCCCACACTTAAATTCAGTAATACATAAACACTGATATAGAAAATAACGTAGTATTTGATATTTTTGGAATGAAAGTGAAAATGCAAAAGAAACAACTATAGTCAACTTCTATTGTCATTACTTTTAGGTTTTTCAAATTGTTAATGAGATGAATTTCTTTTCATCTCACATCCAAGTGTCTATCAAAACTTCATAATTTTAAAAATGTGTTTATTCATTCATTAATTCAATAGATGTGTATAGAAAGTTTATCATGTATCTGATACATAGAAGACATTCTGTCAGCATTTGTTAAATATGCTTTGCAAAACTTTTTATCAGCTCTGCCAGACAATAACACAATGAGAATATATGTTATCATGTAGTTTACTGTTTATGATAAAAGGACAGTGGCTTGGTGATGTATAAAGTCAGGTTATAAAAGAATTAACTTCATTTGACTGTATCAATCCAGTGATGAGCACTGAGATAGCTAGATGGGATCCTATATCTATACACAGTTTTATTTATATATTATATATATTTTTTCATATGTGTGTATTATTTTTCTTTGAAACCAAATAATAAAGTTTTATAAAAATTTGATGAAAAATGTGCAAGTTTCACCAAAGAAAACTTTGCTAAAATTTGTGGGCAATGGTGTTCTGATTAAAATACTGAAATAAGAGCTTCCTTTTCCCTGTTTAAAAAGAAAATCATTCCCAACTTCCAACAAGGAGGCTGATGCTCATATGATTTCAAACATTTAAGAAGAATTAACACTAATCCTCAGACTCTTCAAAAAAATTTGAAAAGGAGAGAACATTTCCTCACTCATCTTCTGAGGCTAGCATCACCCTCATACCAAAGCCAGACAAAGGCACAAGAATAGAAAACTACAAGCCCAAAACCTTGATTAAAATAGATGTACAAGTCCTCAACAAAATACTAGCAAACCAAATTTAACAGAATATTAAAAAGATCATACACCATAATCCAGTGGAATTTATTCCTGGAAGGCAAGGATGGCTCAACATATACAAATAAATACAATAGGCCATATTCACAGAATGAAGAATAGAAATAACTCGATCATCTCAATAGCATTTAACAGAATTAGCATTTGACAAAATAAAAATTCAACAAACTTGCATGATAAAAACTTTCAATAAACTATGTATAAAAGAAATGTACTTCAAAATGATAAAGGCCATACATGACAAGCCCACAACTAACATCACACTCAACAGTGAAAAACTGAAAGCTTTTCTTCTAAGGTCAAGAACAAGGCAAAGATGCCCACTTTCTCCACTTCTATTCACCATAATAAAAATTCCCAGCCAGAGTAATTAGGCAAACAAACAAATTAAAAATAAAAATAAAATAAAAGACGTTAAACTGGAAAGCAAGAAGTAAAATTACCTTTCCAGATGAAATGACCATTTACATAGAAAACCCTAAATACTCCACATACACAAAAAGTTATAACTAATAAATGAATTCAGTAAAGTTTCAGAATATAAAATCAACATACAAAAATCAGTTGCATTTCCATACACAAACTTTATAAAGAGTGATTTAATATACAACAAACTATATACAATGAAATGCCCAAAAAGGAAATTAAGAACACAATCCCATTAACAATAACATCAGAAAAAATAAAATACTTAGGAATAAACTTAATCAAGGAGTTAAAAGACTTATACACCAAAAACTGTAAAATACTGATGAAAGAAAGTAAAGACATGAACATATGGAAAGATATCTATGTTCATGCACTAGAAGACTTAATATTGTTAAAATGTCCATACTACCCAAAACAATCTAGAGATTCAATGCCATCCCCATCAAAATCCGAGTGGCATTTTTCACAGAAATAGAAAAAATAATCCCCAAATCCACAAAAGTCCCAAAATACTCACAACAATATAACCACAAACGTCCCAAAATACTAACAACAATTTTGAGAAAGCAGAGTGAAGCTGGAGGTATCACACTTTCTGATTTGAAAATATATTATAAAGCTAAAGTAATCAAAACAATATGGTACTGGCATAAAGCCAGACGTATAAGACCAATGGAACAGAAGAGAGCCCCAAAATAAACCCATGAATATACAGTTAGGATATCTTCAATAAGGGACTCAAGAATACACAAAGGTTAAATGATAGTGTCCTCAACAAATGGTGTTGGGAAAACTGGATATCCACAAGCAAAACAATGAAATTGGACCCTCATCTTACACCATACACAAAAATCAACTTAAAATGGAGTAAAGACTTAAATGTAAGACCTAAAACTATAAACATCCTAGAAGAAAACAGGAAAAATGCTTCTCAACTTTGGTCTTGGCAATGCTTTCTTGGACATGATACTAAAAACACAGGGAACATCATCAAAAAGAAACAAGTGGAACTACATCAAACTAGAAAGCTTCTGGACTGCAAAGCAGACAATCAACAAAATGAAAAGGCAACCTGCAGAATGAGAGAAACTATTTGCAAACTCTCTACTTGATAAGAGGTTAACATCCAAAATATATAAGAAACTCTTGCAACTCAATTGCCAAAACAAAAACTCCTATTACAAAATGGCAAAGGACTGAAAAGACATATTTTCAAAGAACACAGATAAATGGCTAATAGTCTTTTCAAAAAATACAAGTAATAAGGATTGGTGGATGTATACCATTGGTGGGAATGTTAAATGGTGCAGCTGCTATGAAAAACAGGTCCCTCCACAAATCAAAATACAACTATCATAGGATCCAGCAATCCCACTTCTAGGTATACATACCCCCCAAAATGAAATCAAGATCTCAAAGAGATATCTTCACTCCCATGTTCATTACAGCATTATTCACAATCACTAAGATATGGAAACAACAGATTGATGGATACATGGATAAAGAAATTGTAGTATATATAAACAACGGAATAGTATTCAAACTTTAAAAAAGGGAACTCCTGCCATATGTGACAATATGGACAAACATGGAGGACATCAGACTAAGTGAAATAAGCCAGTCACAGAAGAACAAATACTACATGATTCCACTTACATGAGATAGCTAAAACAGTCAAAGTCAAAGAAGCAGAAAGTGGAAGCGTGGTTGCCAGGGTCCGGGGGAAGGGGGAAATAGGGCCTTGTTCATTGGTTATGAAGTTTCAGCTACACAAAATGAGTAAGTTCTAGAGATCTGCTGTACCACACAGCACCTGTAGTTAACAATACTGTATTGTACCTTAAAACATTTGTTAGAAGATAAATCTCATGGTAGTGTTCTTAACACAATAAACAATAGTTTCTACATTTTGGCAGAAACATTTCTGTGGAAGCTGAGGGACTCAATAGTTCTTCTCTCCTGCTTCATTTCTGAACTACTGGAAAAACAAGGCAAAGAATAATGCAGGTGAACATAAACATAGTTTTAATGGTGATAATGGAGAACCTTTCTTACATATGCCATCAATTACGCTTAGTAATTCTGAACTCCAGAAGATGTCAGCTTGCTGCAACCAGATTTCCCCTGAAAATTCTGGGCCATGCACTCCCAAATATTCTTTCCACATTCAACAATCAAGGCAATCACGTTGCCCCTGAGGGAGAGTTAGTGAAAAGGTGAGGAAAAGATACAGATACATAAATCGACATACTTTCCTGCCGGAGAGAACAGCAGGAGTGGGAAATAAAGAGTCAGTGTGGCTAAACATTGCAAGACCATACATTCCCCCAATATTTTGAATGAAATGAAAATACTTTTCGATTCTAAAATTTGTATAATTTGCAAAAATTATATTAGTGTATTTTCCTTATTAGCTTTTTATAGGATTTGCATCTCATGAGTAAATATTCATTTGTCTGATTCACAAAAGAATGTCCCTTAATGCAGCCACTTTCCTACCAATAGTAGATATACTCTAAATAATTATGAGAAGCAATAGAAAAATCATGTTTCAGGTACACATTTTATTCAATATTGACAATGTTTTAGTATCTCATTATATTGTAAATTGAGGGGACTCTGGCTTAATTCCAAGAAAATGTACTGACAACGAAGAAAATGGTTTTAAATGTATATATTCATCAATTCAGTACTTTTCAAATGGGGAAGGACTTGTCAGAATGACTTGGGACTTTCTCATTGCCCATTCCCCTTTTGCATCAATTCCATTTTTGATGGAGAACTGTTGTATTCTTCAGGTGTTCTGCAGTAGGATTTTTAAAAAAGGAAAATCACTTACTAAATGAATAGGATTCTGAAAAACAAATGCATAACTAATTCTGAGTTGAATGTTCTAAAAATACAGACTCTTTCTGTTTGTTTTAAATTATACAAGCCTTATATGACTTGCAGGTACTCCAAATTATATCTCATTCATTTATTCATTCATTTTTCCTAAATATATATGGTTGGCATGTGCTAGACTATGGGGATTAGTATGGCCATAGTGGTGAGGGAAAACACATAATCATTCAATATTACATTTTCTAATATTACTTGTATTTGAAATATTTCTTACTAATGTAAAGAGGAAATAATCACAAAGCTATAAGAAACACTGTTAAAATGTATCTGTAATGAACCACATATGTGCACATAAACTGTTAATTGCTCTGGGATATGAATTAGAAATTCAGAACATAGAATTTACACGTGCATGGGGCACACACTTTTGTAATCAGATATCCACATATTTCACCCATGAAAGAAGCAAAACAAAAATATTTTAGAGTTTTATTACAGTTGATAGTCCTTAATAGTATTCTATTTATAACCAAACTATATAGATTCAAATACCTTTCCCCAGGTGGCTTCTCACACTTCTCATCAGAATATCCAAATTATACAGACAAGAATATTGTTAAAAAGAGGCCTGTTGATCTCTACACTTTACAAGGAAGAAATCTGTGTGTTTTTTTTAAAAATCTCTTTATGATTCTCTGCCTGCTCCTCCACAATGCCTAAAACCAATACCATCTTCTTCTGCTTTCTTTATAACTTCCCTTACCTTAGAAAATTTTTAGAGAAGACTTGATCTTGGTCCTTCATTCAAAATCTAGATATGCAGCTCAACCCCAGGGCTTGTACTGTCCTTCTATAATCTGCATATACTTTGCTACAAAAAGAACTCTGGATAAAAGCATGTCAGAGACATACAGTTATCAGTTTTAACAAAAAACTGTATGGAAGACATTGGAATTCACAACAGTGAATCTAGGGTTTTATAAAGAGTGATTTAAAAATGCCCACATGGTCCTCAAAAACACTGGGAAAAAAAAACTTCCCGAAAAATAACTTATGCTAAGAACTTCTTTAAATATCCAGGATAAGATAATACTAACACATCTCAAGTATTCTGAATAGTAAGTAGAAACACATGCTCAAGATGGCATTTCAGAGCCAACTACTTAAAATTTATATGGTGTGTGTTCTTCTGCCTTCATTAAGGTATGCCCATGTAGTTTTATTTTTATTCCAGGTGCATTAATCATTGGGAGTTCATTTCAAGTGAATCGAGTTGTTGAACAGCATTTTTCTTAGCTGTGAACACTATGCACGATAGCAGAAAATAGAGTTTGCAAGGTGGTACGAAGCAGAGAGTTTTTTTTGGAGCACTGAAGCAGCCATGTGCAAACTTTAAGTTGACAGGTGAGTATGTATGTATGTACCATACTTTTCTACAATATATGTGAGGGTTTTCTTTTGCCTGCTTTATGAAGTGGGGTATGTTGGTGTTAAATTTTGATGGGCTAGGGTGATAAAAATTTAATTTTTGCCTCTCCATAAGTAAGTGGGCATTTTGGTTGTGTGTGTGTGTGTGTGTGTGATCCCATTTCAGTCTTTATTCTCCGTCTTCATTATTCTCCATTTTTTCCTTACTCAGAATTTTCATAAAACAACACTGCTAAAATATCACTTTACTTCTTCTTTTAAAGGATTTTTTCCTTGGTGATTGTCACTCCAATTAGGGCTTCCTTTTACTAATTCCACCCACTTTTCATGCCTAATTTTATTTTTTACTCAATTATGAAGAATTTTATCTGCTATGACTTGTATTATCATTCCAGAATTGAGTTACTTTCATCTTTTCCTGAAAATTGAAGAATATTAGTATTAAGAATACATACATACATATATATATATATATATATATGATGCTATGTGATTCCTGGCATTTCTTTTTTCTATTGGTTGTGGTGTTAGGGAGTGGGGTGAGATGTCTACAGCAACTATATTTTAATTCATGGCAGAGCAAGTTTCTTTTACTGTGTCAATAGCAATACTATATCTGTAAAGCTGTTTTAATTTTCCATTTTAACACTGGTGGGTAGGTGGCATAAGTGCACACAGGACATGTCATTTGTGTACATTCGCATAATTCAGAGACTACATTTGTAAGTATGATTGAATTTTGAGAAAAGTGGAACTTCCTACTATACAATCATGTGCAATTTCTTTCAAATCCACAGGGACTTATACTCTCTTCATTGACCTATACTTCTAATTAATGCATTTTGGCTATGGCTGACTTAGTTAATCTCTCTTACCATTATAAACAGCACAATGTGTGTGTGTGTGTGTGTGTGTGTGTGTGTGTGTGTGTACATGTTTATGTTTGTATGCATAAGGCATAAGCCACATTTAGGCAATAGAAAGTTCATTTTAAAAGTGTACATTCAGGGGCGCCTGGGTGGCACAGTGGTTAGGCGTCTGCCTTTGGCCAGGGAGTGATCCTGGTGTTATGGGATCGAGCCCCACATCAGGCTCCTCCGCTATGAGCCTGCTTCTTCCTCTCCCACTCCCCCTGCTTGTGTTCCCTCTCTCGCTGGCTGTCCTATCTCTGTCAAATAAATAAATAAAATCTTTAAAAAAAATTAAAAAATAAAAGTGTACATTCAGACACACATGGATTCTTCAAAAATAATCTTCATTGATACCATATTTCCTAAAGGATTTGTGAAATTTTCTAAGGCAAATACAGGAAGTTCTCAAAATTGTCTGGCATTCTATGTCATATGCTATTTACATACTAAATTTAAATAAATGTTCAGAAATAATATATTTTAACATAAATCTTGTTCAGAAAAAGTGAGACATGAAACAATTAACCTTAACTACAAAGTTGGTATTTTAAGTCTACCAACTATTAATATCCTTATATATTAACTGTACGACCAGTTTATAATTTGAGTATTACACTTACATTCAAAGAGCCTGTCATACCTATCTTTGTGTTGTTGTCTTCATATATTACTACTCTGAACTCCATAATTTACATAGCAGCAATTCATTTTCATGGACCTTAAAGTTCCAATGCTGAGTGTCTCAGAGAAGATTTTGCAAATTTCCTCTACCGTTCATTTATTATTCTTCAATATTAATTTGAATCACCACCAGTCCTGACACCTGTCATGAAGCACAAGCCTTTCAAGCTACAAAAGTACTATGCATTTGTAACTGACACACATTGACTTGAGAAGAAAAGCCATTCATTGCTTCATTTAAAAAGAATGTATAATAAAGGAGGATATCTGACTGAGATTTCCTCTTAGTGTGTGATGCTTAAGGGATTGTGATAGGAATTTTTGCTTCTACAATGAAAAAATATAACTATTGCAAAAACGAACTACAATAATTTGAGGAGGATCATATTTCCAGTAATTATTTGACAATTTTCATCAAAACTAAACTAAATAAATTTACTGGACACCTTAGCAAACATCAAAGACAATATATCAAATTTTACTATGCCTACTTCAAATCTTAAATTTTGAATAGAGTTATTTTTGGTGGTATCTGGTTAGCAGTCACTTTGTAAAGTGAATGGTTCTATAACATGGTTGATTAGAGTTTGTGGAAAAGCCTGGAATTCTACAGTCAGAATTGGCTAGAAAACTACAAAAAGTTAAAATTAATGATGATTTTTAGTTCTTTAAAATATGCACATTCACATTACTGTCTACACTATAAAATGAGATTATAAAAGTTGTATAAAGCCCAAAACGGTAATTTTAATTATTCACATAATTTTTGCAATCCCACTCTACAAGTTGAACAACAAAAACATAATAGTACAAAGCTTACATAATCACCACTGTCATGACTCACCTATCCTTTTTTACTTGGTTTATTTCTTGATCCATCAATAACTCCTCTGACTCTTAGCAAGTGTTATTAAAAAAAAAAAGAATTAAAAAAAATGAAAAGGAAGACAATAAAAATCAGCCAATTAAACAAACATGCCCCTCATAAAATACAAATTCAGATAAATAATTTGTTAAAATAAAAGCACACATGCAAAAAAAAAACCCAAAGAGTAATGATAGAAGATTTGTACAATGGTTCTCTCACCACTTATTCTTTAGTGAATAAACACTTCCTTCTGATGGTATATATTTATTCATTTGTTCATTTTTATTTAATAAATATTTATTTAGCATGTGCCATGTGTTAGGCATTATGCTAGCCAACGGAGGCATTCTGCTTAAAAGAGGGGGAAAAAAGATTACCCCTGCAGGAATTTAGAACTGAAAAGGATGCTGGAGAGAAAAACAGGAAATGAAAATACAATAGTGTATCAGACTATGTGTACACACAAACACACACACATACATATTCACATATGCATAATACTTGATATAATGTTAAAAACACTTCACAGTTAAGGTTAAATACTTTAAAAGACTAAAATCACTATCGTTATTACTATGCAAAGTGTACTTTAAGTCACAGTCTATGCAATAAGGTGAGAAACAAATGGGAGATAAAACAATTATAAAAGAAAAAATAAACGACATTGCCACTATCTCAGAAAACATAAAAAATACTTCTATGACCTCAGGGTTGATTTCTTCTTTTTTTAACTGTAGTTTTTTTCTTTTATTTATTTATTATTTATTTATTTATTTATTTATATTATTATTTTTTAAACATATAATGCATTGTTTGTTTCAGGGGTACAGGTCTGTGATTCATCAGTCTATATAATACCCAGTGCTCATTACATCATATACCCTCCCAAATGTCCATCCCAGTTACGCCATTCCCCCACTCCCTTCCCCTTCAACAACCCTGTTTGTTGATTTCTTTAATAAGACAAAAATCAGGCAAATCATAAAAATCTTATGTTAGTACATCATAGGGGTGTCATTATATGATAAAAGGGTCAATTCATTCAGAATATATAATAATCCCTAAAATGTATATACCTAATAAAATAGCCAAACTTTTATGCACAGAAATTGATAGAACCAGAAGAAAATTTATAAAGTAATTGCCAAAGTAGGAGATGTAAGCATGTTTCTATCAATATTGATCATGTTGACAAACAATCAAACAAAAACAGTACTGTTACAGAATATTTAAAAAACACAATCAATAATAGGTTTAATGGACATAAGTGAAATGTATGGAGAATACTCATTCTTCTCAAGCTTATATAAGACATTGACAAAAATGTCCATATACTAGGACTTAAGCATAGAAATGATGTAAAGAAATGGCCAAAAAATTATATTCTATGATCATAACCCAATTAATTTTTTCAAAAGAAGTAACAAAAGATTATTAAAATAATACATTTGGAAATTTTAAAACATATAAACAATGTATAATCCAAGAATAAATCATAACGAGTCAAGTTCTTAGAACTGAATAACAAATATAGTACATATCAAATGTTGAAGACTGTAGTGGAAGCAATACTTAAAGGGAGATTCACAGCTTTAAAAAAATATATCGGAAAAAGAAGAAAAGCAAAGATAAGTTAGTATCCAACTTAAGAAATGAGAAAACATAGGAGTATTGACCTAAGGAAACTAGAAAGATGGGAAAAATGAGTCTGTGGAGAAAAAATTAATGAAACTGTCAACAAAGACACAAGGACAATGCCAATATATAATCTAAAAAAGTGTAAACAGCTTTCCAGATGTGTAGACAAATGTTACGTAATGGCTGGTCTAGATCTGGACCAAGAGAAAACTGGTGGGTGAATTTAGTTGTTTGTAATTTTTGGCAAGAGGCAAGTACATATACCCGCCAATGAGTATGGCAATAGAGAGGGACAGGTTTAAGACACAGGAGTAAACATTTTAAGGGATGAGGTAAAGTCCCTGAGGATCCAGGAATTATTTCAACCAAATTCACGGACAAATCAGTACTCAAATAATTTTTTCCCACCTCTAGTTCACGACTGGCCCGTTGTTGTCAAAGCCAGTCTTTCTAGGGCCTCTTATGGAGTTTCTGTCCTCCAGGAATTCAGAAAGCTCTTGTTTCGTTCCGGTCACATAGGGCTCTTTAAAATTTTTAAGCGGAAACATAATAAACATCCTCCTACAAGGAAAGATTCCAGAAATACCCAACTCAAAAAATTTACCAAATCTGAAATAGTTTTGAGCTGGTTCAAACATCAACAAAATGTTAGATACTGTGAACTTCATGGAAAATTTTACTTCACTCGAAACATGAATGTATATATAGAACTTTATAATGACATCTGAGAGTCATATCCTGAAATCATACATAACTTTAGGTTAGTATTTTTTACACATGACTCAGGGCAAATCTGAGCCCTGCTGTTTTGGCAGGTATAAGATGTCCACAGGTCACTGGGTACATTAATACATTAATAAATTATCCTTCAGAATGAATGTCAGCATGCCATGTTTCAACCAGATAAATGAAAGATGAGACTATTATTAGAGGAATGGCTATGAATAACTCTATTGTTTGAATATAGTAATAAATATAAAACATAATATACGCAATGATAAATATTAGAAAATAATTCTGCAAATTTGTTCCTGAGGGGAAAAGATATATATGGTAGAAAATAAGAATTCTTAAATGAACTTTATGATTTAAAATTAGATTATTTGATTATTTTAACTCTACTTTTTCTCCAATCCTTTAAAACCATTTCATAATGTACCAGAAATTCATACATCTCAATTATGCCATGAGTACTTTCTAATTGTTCTAACCTTTTCGGTATTGCTAAAACCACTATGACTCTTATCCCACTAGCGGTTCCAAGAGCATATCTCTTTAGTAATAAAAATGCTCATGGCAAATGTTAGCAGTTAAAGGACACTGAAAAATTAACTATCAACTTCAGAGGAAGAAGCCCATCCTTCATAATATTTCCAAATCACAATATAAAGGAAGAAATGTCATGAGCAGCCCAAATCACATAACCGAGTGCCCTAGTCAATTATCCTGAGAAAAATTAGATCTCCATTTTGAAATAATTAACATATTAGCAAGAAGGGTACCTTTTTATAGCTGGTCATTTTATTACAATCCACATTCTTCAAAAAATTATATATTAATTACATTGTGATTCATAAGAGAGTTGGGTATTTTCACCTACTGAGATTATTAATCAAAAATACAATGTTTACTTTCATTGCCCTTTGATATAAGATACTTTTAATACATTTGTTAGGCCAGGAATAATCGATTCCAGTATTTGTAGTGTCATTTTAGGCTTTCGAGCTCTTTACAAGCAGAATGACATGTTAAGAGCTTGTCTTGGACAAGAACTTGGACAAATACTTTAAGCTTCAGTTTCGCTATCTGCAAAATGGGGATAATAACAAATACTTCACAGACATTATATGAGATAATGAAGGTAATGTAACATTGGTACCTGACATACAGAAAATGTTCAATAGCATGTAGCTATTAACATGAAACATCAAACATTAAATTGACAGGGAAGAAGGAGAAAAAATGAGAAAACAGGCCTAAATGAAGTGTCACATCTGATTTATCCAGGAAATAAGGAGGCCTGCAGCAAAATTTGGAAGTAGATAAAGCATACTTTTGATACTTCTGCATTTCACATTTCAGGTCTTCTAGTGATTGCTGGTCATTTTGATAACCCCTGGACACTTCACTAAAACATTCTCGGCACCCCACTTCACCAATTTTAATGAAGACAAAGGAACTTGCCCTTATTTAAAAATATACTTCAAATATTTGCTTTGTGCCAACCCTGTAGTTCTAGTTTTAACTGAAATATACACAGTCCTTGTGTCTTTGTATCTTATAATTTTAAGTGATAAATATTTTCTTAGTACTAAGTCATTTAAACATTCTCCCCAAACCAAATCAAGATAACCACATCAAATGAAGCCAGACTAAGCAAATCAAAGTAAAGCAAAAGAAACAAACAAAAAGCCTTTGCAGAATGCTTACTAGATCTAAGCCTAAGGGTGGTCCTGTTTATAGAGGAGTTTCACATATAGGAAAATTATTTTGGGAAAGATCTGCTAACTCTTACAAGAAGTTAACATGAATCTTCCAGGAGAAAGGTACTATTTATAGATGTGTGTATCAATACAGGAGTGAAAGATTTTAGAAACTTTCACAGATGCTATGTATTCTGTCTCTACCTGTTAAATCATTGTTTTTATATTTTCTACGTTATATTATAAACAATATTTCAGGTCCTGTTGTAAATCTCTAACTAATATAAAAATCACTCTTTAACACTTAGCACTATTTTGGGGTTTGAGAGTCATAAGACTATCTAGTACTTTTCCTCAAGGTTTCAAAAGAATTACTCAACATAGATCTTGAACAAAAAGATATGTTTGGAAGCAGTGGAAAAAATTACCATCTAATTTCTTGTAAATAAATTGTTTTACCTTTTAAATGCATTTTCCTAATATGCAAACTGTTCCCTTTTCAACAGTGAAAGACTGACTTTTCTTGATAGAATTGTACTGTGTCTATGGCAGATTCTATACACACAGACTATTTAATAAATGCAAAAGTTACGTTTTTATTGCTCTTTTTTGTCATTGCTTTATTACCATAGTCTCTTTTCCTTTTCCTTTTCCTTTTTTTTCAACCAAGGCACTATAGTGTTTCTGAGATGGTCATGCTTTCATCTCATAAATTCTATACAATATGACCCAGTTAGCAGCATTAATGGACTAGAACAAATGGAAGAGGATAAAATTTCACACAAATGAATAAATGCAATGACAAATATTTCCTTTTTTTATTTTGAACATAAAAATTTTGTTTTGCATTTTTGTCTGCTTTTTAAAAATTTGATGCTAACAAATAAATTATCTATACCTTGTTTGATGTAAAATGCCCTACACTTGCAGATTACTTGCTGAACTCCAAATAATGCAGAGCTCGTTTTCTTTTTTTTTTATGTTGTATAGGAGATTAATAGAAATGCCTTACACTTCCAAAATACAAAGATATTTTCATTCAACATCAAAAATAAACATTATAATAAAGATATTTAATGCAAATATTAATCCAATCCCTAATTTTAGCATTCTGATCACTTATGTTTACGACAGTGAGGTCCAGATTCTGCATGTTGTGACTTTCGAGTATACTTCATATACCCAGGTATGTTTGTGAGTTTAACCATCATGCCCTTTACACTGACAGCTGGTGCATGATTATAAAAACACTGATACTAATATGAAGAAGGTATTTGTTAAATCTGAGCAAGGCTAGGATAAACATTCGATCTGATGTGACCCTGGCAGCTGGGCTACCATGATAAAGATATTGACAAAAGGAACTTAGTGGGGCCCTAATCATAGCCACTGCTTGCTATGAATCCAAGGCAGCGTCACCTCATCATGTGCTATTAATTGCAAGGATTGCCATTCATCAACACTGACATGCATGCTACATGATTCCCTTTGAAGACTTTCCACTCCTTGTTCAAGCCAAGAACAGAAGCCAACCTGACAAAGTTATCACTGCCACATACAGTGCTAACTTCAGAACAAAGCCACACACATGATGCCCTGCTTAAAAGAACAGAAAGAAGCTGTTGTCAGAGTAAACATCTGTCATTATGTCCTTGAGCAAATCTCCCATATTTTCACCATATGATCCACAGAAGTACTAGAAGATAGAGCAAGGGCTCTTCAAAGCCAGAGCACAGGCCTAAAAAGGGGGAAAACATGTGAGGATTAGCCATGGAAAGGGTTAGGAATTCTGGAATGTCTCTCCAGGAGCACATCTGAAAAGCTCCACATTAGGGACAGGCGGTCTTTGCCACCTGAGAGAGTGTGTATGCTGTCATCTGTGAACGATGGGCACTTAAAGTTTTTGAAGTGTTGGCTATGGTCAAATGACATCCTGAGGAAGTATTCTATGAATATAATATTCTGTAATACTGGCAGGATGTGAAAGTCTCTTAGATGATGTAGTATAGGAACAGGATATTCTATAGAAAGTGTTTCCTTTAGTGCAGCTCCCAAGTGCTGGTATAGATCTTTCCCAGCTGCCCTAAGGACAGGCTCAGGCAGCAGGGCCCACTTTGCTACTGATTTGGTTGAAGGGGCTAGTGCTGGAGGATGGTTTTAATCTTTATGTTTTATGTGACACTGTGTCCAGCTCACCCCATCCACTGATGTACAGTGCACTCAGTGTTCCTGCACCTTCTGTTCCCCATTTCCCTCTTTGCCCCTGTGTGATGCATTTACTTGAAAAATTTTGGAAGCAATTTTAAATTGGAGAGAATTGAAATATAGCTGTTTATACAGAAATAAAAATGAAGCCCTTTTTCTAGGTCATCACGCTCCAGATTGGAAGTCCATTCATGCAATACACTGAGCTATCATGAAAATGAATAATAAAAAACTTACGATCTACAGTATACGTTAGTTGATAAAGTTTCCCAAGGTCATTACTTTAGATGAGTTTTCAAATATGATGACCAGAACTGAAATGAGATATTTCTGGGTGTTTTAAAATCATAAATACTCTGTGGCATGAATTTACTCTAAGAATTTAGTCGATAAAGATGAGACCTAAGAGGATCTAATTCAACATGTTAAACTGAACCTGAAATGAAATCAAACACAGGTGCAAGGTTCTTATGAGGCTGGGTCATACATCTGCTGAGGTTGCAGGTGGTGAGTACTTTGCCTAGATAATGTGAAATTAGTATAATAGATCCTAAATGTCTACTAAAGGTTCGATGTGAGCATTTTCTTCTGTGCTTATAGGTGTCTATTGCCATCTCAATTTTGATACTTTGGTCTAAAAATCTACTCAAGTTATATTCTCAGCTGTAAACTTTTATTTCTGGCACAGGATCAGAGTATTTAAGAGGAGGAAGGGTGTTTCCAATAGTCTTCTTACTTTTCTGTAACCTCTATCTGTCATAAGAAACTCTTATCTCTAAGAAAACAATAGGCCAAACCATATAGGTCTTGGTTGATTAAACACAACACCTTGAATATCACTCAGAGGTAAAAGAGGCACTGCGGAGCACAGGTGCAATATTGGGTTCACATTCGTAAAGTAAATGGGTCACTGAATTCTGCACAACACAAAACCTCCCCATGGTCTTCAAGGACAACTCCAAGTATAAAGCATTACAGGACTTGAGTAAGGAGGGCAATCTCTGGCTAGCTTCAAACACGAAACACTGAAAGCAGTATCACATACCCATTCTCCACAAATCAAATATTTGGTGTCAGTGAATTTAAACAACATGGCAGAATGCAGAGTTTTGCTTAGGCAATATGTATTTCAATTTTCCTTGTGTCTGATGCTGCATAATTTGTTTGAATATATTTTAATATAAGACGCTGTGGTTATTTTCCAAAAAACTTTTAAAATATTGGGGGGTGGAGATGAATCATTGTATTGTACATCTGAAACTAATATTACCCTGTATGTTAACTAACTGGAATTTAAATAAAAGCTTAAAGAATATTTGGAGGGGACATGATTATTCATATCTAAATGAGATACCGACAGAAAGACACAGATGGGCAAATGCACTAATTTTATGGATGGAATAGTATTTCAGGCTTTACATTTTATATTTTTGAATTAACATAGCTTTTGAATAAAAACAAATAAACTCACAAACTATACATACTATAAACCAAACTAAAATTAAGGTGTATTGTAACTTCCAAAAGCATTTCCTGCTTCTTTGACACTAAGATAAAGTGCAACCATGGTTAAGCTAAGTAGATTTTATACAATTTGTTCACTTAACATGTATTTTGGAAAACTTCATATTTTTTATAACTATTCATTTCTGAATGAATAATCAAAGCTTCTGTGATCAATGTCTCACTTTCCTCCAAAAGATAAGATGGATTTTCAGAAGCTGGCTTAGCTCATTATGCAGTAGAACTGAGTGTGAAACTATCAAGGTTTCATTCCTTTTTCCAACTCAAAACAGCTGCTACCATCTCAGAAGAAGCAGGTGTTGATGCGTGAACAATATTAGCACTAAAAAGAACAGACTGTTTGGTGATGACTTTTCTCACTGGAATATTATAGCAAAATACTTTTAAATTCCCTAAAGTGCCCAGGTGGGAAGGCAAATTGAACTTTAAAAAGTCTAAAAATATTTCAATAGTTTCATTAGTTCTCCTTCCCCTTACAAATCCAATATGCAATTATAAGAATTACAACGTTAAAAGGATATTACATTTCAGTGAGTTTTGTTGTTTATATGACTCTATATGAAAATATTTTTAAATTTTAAAAAAGTGTATTTCAATAGGAGAAATGCCAGAGAAGCAGCAGAAATAAATTAAATAGTCCAAGTATTAAAATACAAATTTGGGACTTTAAAACAAACCCAAATTCCCAAAATACATACATGGATTCTATCTCAAGCACTATCATGTCACTGATAATACTAACAAAGGAGATTTTACTGGTCTTTATTTTTTTTCCCCCTAGAAAGGTCATTAGAAAGCCTTCTATATAAATGGAGTTTTCTCAGAACGTTAAAAAAAAAATGCCATTATGTAATAAAGCATTCCTTTTGAGCCTGGGATTTGCGACTACATGAAGATAGAATGCCATATAAAAATGTGCAAGCAGGTTCTGCCTTTGAAGGCTAAGACTTGGAGTTTTGTTTTTGTTGTCAGTTCTCTGGTTCTTAGAAACAAACAAACAAAAACACCAAGGTGAAACTATTATTTAAGTAGTCCCATAGCAAGAATCTATCCACGTTTCATGGCAGATTGAATTCTGTGAAAGAAGCAGAGAACTGCTGTTTAGTAATGTTCAATTAACGTGGATACATTCATTACACGTTTACTGAGTTGTAAGTTCTTACTCTGAGCACTTCTTTCAGGAACTCCAGAACTTGGATAGAAAGAATTACTGCCAGAGGGAATCTGTAGCTCTGAAAGTTTCTTAACCATAATCTGGGGCATATTTTGAAGAGATGGACTTGGAGAGCACAAGGATCCATGCTTTTGGAAAGAGGCCATACCTGGGGCAGCGAAGAAGATACCAGGTGACAGCCCTCAGACTGAGGACGAACCTCTCCAACATCCTTTGCGGAAGTTTGGGTCTGGCATCTTAGATATGGGATGGCTCAGAGTATTTCAAGAGTTAGAAGAAAACTGGTCCTTATCCCCAAATCAGTGGATCTCAACTGGGGGTTTTGCCCCGGTAGGCATTTGGCAATGTCTGAAGACATTTTTGATTGCTGTGACTTGGAAGTGTGCTACTGACCCCTGGGCTAGGGACGCTGCTAAATGTCCTGCAATGCATAGGGCAATCACCTATTAAAAAAATATCTAGTCCAAAAGATCAATACTATAGATGTTTCGAAACCCAACCCCTAGATGCAAGACAGGCATTATGTCTCTCTGTTTTGTACTTACGCTGCATGATCCATAAATACTCATTCAACTAGTGTTAAAAGTTACAACTTAGGGGCGCCTGGGTGGCACAGCGGTTAAGCGTCTGCCTTCGGCTCAGGGCGTGATCCCGGCGTTATGGGATCCGAGCCCCACGTCAGGCTCCTCTGCTATGAGCCTGCTTCTTCCTCTCCCACTCCCCCTGCTTGTGTTCCCTCTCTCGCTGGCTGTCTCTATCTCTGTCTNGTCCTGCAATGCATAGGGCAATCACCTATTAAAAAAATATCTAGTCCAAAAGATCAATACTATAGATGTTTCGAAACCCAACCCCTAGATGCAAGACAGGCATTATGTCTCTCTGTTTTGTACTTACGCTGCATGATCCATAAATACTCATTCAACTAGTGTTAAAAGTTACAACTTAGGGGCGCCTGGGTGGCACAGCGGTTAAGCGTCTGCCTTCGGCTCAGGGCGTGATCCCGGCGTTATGGGATCGAGCCCCACGTCAGGCTCCTCTGCTATGAGCGCTTCTTCCTCTCCCACTCCCCCTGCTTGTGTTCCCTCTCTCGCTGGCTGTCTCTATCTCCGTCGAATAAATAATACAATCTTTAAAAAAAAAAAAAAAAAGTTACAACTTAGGCTTAGTTGTGCTATCAGAAATTATGGAAACAGTAGTAACTATAACCAGCTTTAGATAATTGAATTAAACTAGATATTAATTGAGTACACAAAAAAAAAATGTAAAGAAGCAAAGGAAAGGCACTGCCCCAGTGTTCCAAGTCTAGAGTGACAGTCATCAGTGAAAACTGCTGTGTCCAGCAATGACATCTTACGTGACATGGGCAGCAAACACAGCAGTATGGCCAGGAAAATGAGAAGCCAGAAGAACATGAGAATTATTTTTTTCTTAGAAACACAGGAAACAAGTTTTAGGACATGCCAGAAATCACCAGGAGACAAGCTGAAGCAATTAGACCAATGGAGGCTTGATTACTAATAATATTGGGTGCTAATAGTCATCATGATCTCACTGCATGACCTCATACAGGCTGCAAAAACTAGAAGCATTTACGTGATGCTTCATTCAATACTAAATACTTATAAACCCACATCTATAACTTAATAAGCAATGCTTGAGCCCTAGGAATACAGCAGTTTAAAACAGAAAGGTCCCTGCTCTTTTGAAGGGAACATTAAAAAGCAATAATGTACACCTATGTCTATCATATTGAATTAAAAGATCACCAATGAAAACTTCACACTTCTTGAGAGAGATGTAGTTTTCTGATAAAATAGGAATGCCACAGTTTAGACAATTTTCCAGGAATGTTATAGATTGCTGGTGTTATAGATTGCTGGTGCAGAAAATACAGGTTTATATTATCTCTCATTTATTTTGCATTCATGAAATAAAGCCACACAAAAAAATTTTATAAAAGCCAGTTTCCCTTGGAAAAAGGATCAGGAATATATTGTGAGATACACCAGAAACGTGTACTGCTGTTATTCTTCAGTATTCTGTACTGGAGCCATCCTGAATTTAAGCACCCTATTTCGTTTTCCAGACTGTGTTTCTTTTACAATAAGCATATGAGGATGATTACACATATTGAGTAATCATTAAATTGTTGCTTAATCCTTGTAACAGATACTATTTTGTTTCTGCTTTACATATAAGGAAACACAGTATATATGACCTGCCTAAGGTCATTTTTGGTAAGCGGTAAGGCCCAGACCCTAAGCTAGCCTCCATAGCCTATACTGGTAATCTGACATGAAGTTAAGCATTAGCAGGAAAGCTGTTGGTTAATGACTATATATTTTAAAAGAATTGTTGTTGCTATTCTATGCTTATTTTTCTTTTGCTTGCTTTCTTTCTACCATGCCCTACACCATAAGCACACAGATACGATTAGAAGGGATTAGCTACTGAAAATATTCAAGCTAGAAGTCTGAAGAACACATAAACCAAACTGAGAATGTTATTTTAGAACAATTTAGTTGCTAAGCTAGGCTTGGAGTGGAGGTAGTCCTCTTTATCTGATTTATTAACATATCTGAAGGTGCTACTTTATAAAAGTTAAGTCGAACATTCTAAACATGAATTTTGTCCTTCTCTTAAACAATATCAAGCCAAATGACACACTACACTCCTTGGGTCAAATATGCGCATATCTATGCTTTTCCTTTTTTTCTCTTATTTTTTAATTCTTAACATATGAAAGTAAAACTATAGTGTGTTATTTGATTATTGCGTCGTGGGTCATATTTTCTACCAGGAAATGAAAAATAAACAATTACAAAAACAAAATAAAACAGTACCACAGACAGTGAACATTTTCTTGTAATACAGGTTTGTGCTTGACATTCAGAGATACCACAGAAGTAAATACTCCCACGAGACAAGGAGTATAAAATAATTCTACTTACGTAAATCTCCACACAAGCATTTTTTTTTTTAATTTTAAGTAAAAGGAAAGTGATTTAAAATCAGACAGCACAAGCGTGGATGTGAAGGTAGGCTTTCATCAGGTTTAGCAAGTTTGCAGGTCCCTGAAGTTGAGTGTCCCCGGAGCTTTGTTTGGAGCCTATTATTTCTTTCCAACTAAAGCTTACCTTGTGTTAACTGCTGCTCTGAGATCCTAAATGACCATTTAGAGGACCTAATGCATTTCTAAAAGAATGAAGCTTGCATTCAGAATGTAACCAGTTGACTTGAAAACTTTTTTGGTGATAGAGGCAAGGAATAACCTTGAGCAGCCTAAGGCCAGGTATTGTTACCTGTTTATCATCCCTACTTATCTCCACCTGCTGGCTTCACTCCTGAGATCAACCAATCTCAAGTGCTGTGTCTTAAGCATCTGACACCAGCCCTGATATTTCCCCAATATTCTACTTGGTACTTTGTGTCCCCACTTCAAATTATACCTAATCTTTTTTGTCGGCTTCCAAATACCTATCATGTTACTCATACAAATACCTTAAGACCCAATTGAAAATCCGATAACATTTGTGCTACTTAAATATCTTCTTTTCCTTTAGAATTTACAATTTTTCTGTAAATTACTTAATGCTTACAATTTTGTACACATCAGGGTCTCAAATATTTACATTTATGGCTCACTGTTATTGTTTTACTATTTCTCCCTTGTTTTCTTACATTTTTCTTTTTTACCAGTATAGAAGAAATCAAGGTAGAGAAAACCAAATAAAGTACATCAAATTGGGATTTTTAAACTCATGTAGTGGTTAGACTAATGAGAGTAACACTGAATATTCTGATAGGAAACTGAAAAGTTTTTTTAAATGTCATACGTTTATGCTAAGAATCACTGTAAATAACTTCCCAATCAAAAGTAAATAAGATGTTTTCTCTCTGTTCTTACAAACACCCTTTAAAATCTGACTCTCGGACATTTTTTAAGTTAACGAATATGACCACTCCCTGGTTCACAGGAGAGCTGGTATAGATGGTATGAGCCTTGACATAGTGCATGATGTTAGATTTTTTATTATTGGCATTATATTAACCAATTATGACTTATCAGAAAAATATCCATTGGAAAACTACCATTTACAACTAAAAATACTGGAAAGAGAAGTATAAAACATCAACAACGGTTGTCTCCAACTGATTTATGGATCATTGCATTAGAAGTTGTAATTAGAAAGGTCACTTATGTTCAGGAAGTACTCTGTGGTGAAACATATTTTGATATATAGGAGATATATTGTTTTGGTAAGGAAACAGTGGGTCAAAACAACATATTAAATAAATATGTTAATATTAATAAAATATGAGTTCAAAAAGATGAGTGAGGAAGCGATGGTACACACAGATTGCCTTGAGCAGTTTTAGAATCAGTGATTCTGCTGTAGCTATGACTCCAGGTTCCCTAGGTCATATATGCAATAGCACACCTGGGGAATTTGGGGGAGGGCAAAGCCTTATCGGCTTCCTTTAGGTGCTATCTATCCGTACTCTGCATCATGTACCATGACGTGGAGTATTTCTTACTCAGCTTTCTTACAATTACTACACTCTTCTGTAGTCAACTCTCCTATTCCTTTCAATCTCTGCCTCTTCTTGATCAAGCCTGACTTCTTGAAAGCCTAAAGTAGATTTTGCAACAAGGCATGATGTCCATCCTTGGTATCTAAACAGTTATCAAACTGGCAATGGTGCTATAGTTTTCAAATAAAACGTCTTTCTTAATTTGAGAAGTATCCTCTCCACTATCCTCACATTTTAGGTGCTGCTAGTTTGTGAGACAGATATCAAGGAGGAAAGGTGGACTGTGGATAATTTCTAAATGCCTACCTCTCCTTCCAACTGTCCCGCCGGCTTTTGATTAGGTATGAGTGTAGACATGACATTTTTGTTTGGTTAACTGTCTTATTAAGAACTGTTTTGATTTCCAGTGTCAGAAATTCAACTTAAACTACCTTAGACAAAAAAGAGTTTATATAATTAGGAAGGGCAATGGTACAGGTAGGCTGACTAAATTAAAGACCAGGCAATTTTTTCTCTGTTTCTTTCCTATTCATGCTGTCCCTTGTTCTCTTAACAAGAAATCTCAAAATAGAGATTACCCTTTAAATTTGGAGCCAGGGAAGCCTTGGACTAACATCTTGAATTTCATCACTAAAAAGGAAAAAGACTTTTACTGCCAGGCATCAGGTTAAAAAGATAAAATCCCAGATAACAATTGAATAACCTGGTTCAAAAGACTGTCCCCTGATTTAATCTTTGTGGTCAGAAATGGTCAAGTGCTATGACTGACCCACCCTGAGTCAGAATCTAATGCCTTAACCAATCCCTAGGGAGTACAGAGATGAGATTTTTATAAAATCATGGCCGCTAACATGCAGACAATATTGCTAGCTTGAGGTGGGAAGCAGTTCCTCCAAGCCAAACTAGTTCAAAAGTAAGAAAGGAACTCTGGCCAAACTACAGTGTTCCCCCATATAACCTGTATCACAAACAAAGCCTCCTCTAGTCTTTTCTTTGACTTGATTACCTTAAGTTTCACCCTTAAAGGTAGAAAGGATGATAAAAATCTCACCGAATAAAGAGAAATTTTTTTGAAATTACTCAGCTATTTATAGTAGAGAGAAGTTAAAGAAAAAACAAAATATTCAGGAAATATAATTTGAAAATTACTGAACTGTGAGTAAATAAGCAATTGAGAAGTGAATAATTTCACAAAGTATTACTGTATTTTTTTAGCAGACAATTTTTTTAGTAAACCAAATAGAATAAATAGTAGAATAAATATGCCATGTATACTGGTATGCAATTTATGAGAATTTACAAATTAAAATGATTAAATAAATACATCTAGAGCAAAACATAAAAAGTTAATTTTTTTTTCTTTCTAGTTCTAGTACTTCATCTTGCCACTGTAAAATTACCCTTCAATTTGAGGTTTCTTGCATCTTTTCAACAAAAACTTTTGTTTGGCAGAGACACAGTTTATTTTAAATGAGCTTTTATAAAAATGAAATTTAAACAAACCTTGAAAGAGTTTGACTTAATATCCTTCTACAAAATTTTAAGGTTCACGTTGTCATTTTCACTTTGAATCAATTGCTCTCCTTCAAACTAATGTGTTACTCTATACTGACTGGTGTATATAAATTTATTTCTAATATATTAATTGTTCCAAATTTACAAATTAGGCTCTTTACAAATTTTGCAGTAACTTCTTTACCAGATATAGAAAAACAAGGCCATTATTTAGAAGGTGTTTATGCTAGTTCGTGGATGCTGAAATGAAAGAAAATCAATTTCTCCTTTCTTGCCCTCTTGTCCTTTCCTCTTCTCTGTCTACATACACTAAATAAACATACACTAAGTAAACATACAGGAACAAATTTGAAGGGAGGAAAATAAAGATATTTTCTCTCTCTCTCTCTCTCTCTCTCTCTTTTGGACCTGCAGTGTGTTTGTCAAAAAAAAAAAAAGTTAACACTAATTTAGGTAGATTTAATGAGATTATCTTTTCAGCCCAAGGGGGCAAGCAGCTGCTGTAGTAGGTAGTAGCCATGGAGGTGACTTCAGTCTACAGAAGCTGTGGCGGGAAAAGTAACTACAAATTCAATGAAGGTAAATGCATAGTAGCTGAAATAATCAGAGTAAAACTGAGAATAACTGGATATGCAGAAGGGAACTGAGAATAACTGGATTTGCAGAAGGGAGAAAAGAGGACATAACACCAATTTTTGGATTTTTTTTTTTAAAAGACGATGGCTCAGATGGTTGAGCATCTGCCTCTGGCTTGGGTCAGGATCTCTGGGTCCTGGGATAGAATCCCATGTCAGGCTCCCAGCTCAGCGGGGAGTCTGCTTCTCCCTCTCCCTCTGCCTCTCCCCCTGCTCATGCTCTCTCTCTCAAATGAATAAATAAAATCTTTTAAAAAATTTAAAAAGTAAACTTAAAAGATGACCATTAGAAAAATAGATTAAATGTATCCCCCATAATAGAAAATCAAGATAATTAGTAAGAAGTTACAAGGAGTCCCATATTCATACATATTCAATAGTTATAATGAAGAAAATATATTGTGCTGTTGAACAAAATTTTATAATTTCTATATTAGGAAAGTGTTGAATATAAATCAGACCTTTAAAAATCACATTCATATATTTTAATCACCATTAGACAATTTTCTCCCTGAAAATCAGCAAGATGGAACTTTCAGGACATTCTATTAAATATAGCCTTATTGGACTTTAAAAAGGCTTCAAATGTCCTTAATAAACAACTCATTATTTTATATATTAATTTAATGATGGGTATACTGGTGTACAGCATTTTAATTCTGATTTTTAAGTTAATTATCTATTCTAAGATATTTTGCCTCAGGCCCAGACTTAGCATGTAATCTTATAACTTAGGAATTAAATAAGGATATTGTCTCCACTGAATTCTTCTTTATGGTTTTTAATATTATTTTTGCTTCTGACCTTTTACATGATTTAACAGGTTAATGAAGTATAAACTCTCCAATGGTTATCTTTATGCGAATAGTATTTTTTTTCCTGCAAGGGTTTTTATGTGATCCATAGTTTAAGCCAAACCCTCCATTAAATGGATCTATACTAATGAGGCTTTCCTTTCTGACCCATTGTTTTTAACACTAAATTATGTCTGACACATCATAATCCTTAAGAATCTTTTCCAAATTTAGTGAACTTTAACAAATGTCAGGTAAAAGTTCACTGACAAATTCCAGAAAGACAACTGGAAGGCTTTACACAAATGTTCAGTAGAAGAGAAGTAAAAGGTATCTCTTGAGACCACGACATTGAAAAAAACTAAGTGTGGGATCATTAATACTGGTTTTAGGAGTTAATAGTTAATCAGAAAATTCAAATCTGCATGTCCTCATACTTTATATAATACTAAATATTTTATTTAGACTTCTACAAAATTCCTTTGGTACCTCTTTAAAAAACCTCTGTTGAAAAATTGTAAATATATGCCCAGAGAGGTTATATGCTCTCCAGGGTTTAGAAATCTTTCTCCCATCTTAGGCAGTTCTGTGCTCCTTCAAAGTACTCAGGGTCTCACGCTTCCTAGGCACACAAATATTATTTTTTGAATTAAGTATTGAAGGTTTCATCTACGTCTTTGTTACTTTTGAATTGACATGAATCTGTATTCCAGACCTGTCTTTAAACATCACCTTTTCAAGACCTTTCTTGTCCATCTTCTTTGAAATTGTGAACTCACTCATTATTTTTACCTGATTTATTTTATAGAACTTATTTCTCTCTAACACACTGTAAGTTTTCCTTATTTATTTATTGTCTGTCTCCCCAGGTAGAATGTAAGCTCCATGAGAAGGGGAATTAGGCTGTAGTGATCTCAACAGTAATGCCAATGTCTACCTCATGATACATATTCCAAATGAAATGTGGAATGAGCAGAAAATGCTAACTTCATCATTCTTGGAACTCAGAAACTTGTAGGGGGTTGCTAAGCCAGGAACATACTTAATCTTTTTAAATGTGAGTCCTTGTAAGCCCTCTGTTTATTTTCAATGAGCAACGGAAAAAAAATCATTTCTTTACAATTTTGCACTTAAAGTACCCAAGTTTGGTAATTTCCATACTTACTGTTTGTCATAGTTATAGGTATGGGAGGCTAACATTTCCTCTGGTGTCCCTGTGTATGTATCTCCTGTTGTCTTGGGTTGCCACAGAGACTTCCTATTGAATGAGATCTGAGATATGAACTTCTTTCAGTTCTACTCTTCTGCTATTACACAAGAGCTCTGTTGATGTGGTGGTGAGGTATGGTGAGAAAGGAAACATTTTATATTCCAGTGATTAGGGCAATCTTTTAGCGAGCCTATGCCTCTAGTCTAAGTCCTTAACAAGTGCTTCTTAATCCCTCTCTCCTCAATACCCATCCTTAGAGACAGGAAGACCACAGAGGACAGCAGTTGGGTAATGCCACTTCCTAGGTAGGTTAGGCTCTGGTAAAACTCAACAAGTTAGACTCTGGGAAAACAGATCTGGGTGTATTTCAAAATGGCTACTTTCCCCTTCCCCCTGCCAGAAGGAGATTTTTCTCCAATCTCATTTGATGTGGAAGAATCAAAAATGAAAAGAAAAAGGGCACATTCAAGAAACAGAATCAAACAGTTACTACAACTATTAATCCAGTTATGAGAATCTTAGTATAAACATATTTGTATGCTGCATTTCTCTAAATGGCAGTTGATGTCCTGAGCATCAAAAGTCTGCAGTGGTGTATAAGAAAACACAAAGTATCCTTTTGCCCTTTCTGGCATCTATCAGGGATTCTTTCAAAGAAACACTGAATAAGGTCAAGTTCACAAGCTGTTGACAAGTAGAAGTAGTATTGGTAGGTAAATGTTTGCCTATGAGAAACTTAGGCTGTGATTCTAGAGGCTTCTGAAGTTCATCGTTGCTGTCAATTCTCTATCTGCTGTTACTTTGATTTCTCTCCAAGTAGTCCTTGTGTTTTGTTTTGCTTTCTTTGCCATAGATAAAATATTGTTGCAATTTACTCTTGACAAATACTAGTGATACCTTTCCTATAAAAAAGGATAAAAATAAGTTACTTATGAAAACATCAACACTTGAATGTAGCCAAACTTTTATTTACAATCAACTTCAGTACTCCTAACTAATGGAAAGAAAAATCAATATATTTCCAAGAACTGTTACACGAATATTAATGTTTTTTGTGGACGTTTTATAGGAAAATAGTTTTAAAATTACGAGAAATGCATATTAAAATATCAAGCTATACTTTCAACAGCTGAACATTTTATCGGGTCACTAAAATATTAATGTCCTTGTGAATCCAGGGTTCCCTATAGTTAAACTTTTGTAATGTCAAATGACTTCTAGAAAGATGACTGAACACCATATTTGTCAGGCCATTAAAGGTGTCTCAACAGAAAACTGAAGGGAAAAATTAGTGGATTGAAGCAAAGCTATTTTGATATTGTGAAATGGTCATCAGCAGTGGTGGCTGAAAAAGTCACCAGGATTATAGAATGTTAACGATTTAGACTTTTGCTTCTATCATTAAACCGATATGATTCTTTTTCAATAAAATAATTATAAGTAGTATTCTTTCTACACCCATATTATGAAGGTATATGAAATACCTATGCTAGTTCTTTTTCTACCAAGCATTTAAATAGTTTTGTCTTTATAACCAAATACCATCATTGCACCTACTTCCATTCGCCAAAATATACTATTTTTCCAAGGAAACAAGATAGCAGTAGCATATGAGAATGAAACTTTAGAGATACTTTAAACAACTTCTTATCCAACTATATATAACTGTAATGGTTCATGTCCAAATACAAATACTGTATTAATCATAATGAAGATATGGCTCCTTCTCCATAAATAAAAGCCCCAGCAACAGATACAATCTGTACAAACAGGTCTCTACTGTGCACACAAAGCTTCAAAATGAGTTTGTCATCATAAAAAATAAAAATAAATTATAAAAAATTGAATTAAGAAAATGTTACAATCTGTCCTTGTCATACTAAGCATCCTGTGTTAGTTTCCTATTAAATTGTAACAATTTACCACACACCAAATGGCTTAAGGCAACACAAACTTATTACAGTTAAGGTGGTCATAAGTCTGAAGCGGATCTCACTGGGCTAAAACCCAGGTGTCAGTAGGGCTGCGTTCCTTCTGGAGGCTCTAAGTGGGGGACACGCTTCCTCATATTTTCCAGTTTCTAGAGGCTGCTCGCATTCCTTAACTCTTCGCCTCCTCCTCCATCTTCAAGGTCAGCAATGTGGAGCTGACTCCCTCCCTATTGCCATCTTTCTGTTTGTCTTCCACCTCCCTCTTCCATTTTTAAGGACTCTTGTGATTACAGTGGGTCTGCCGGGATAATTCAGGATAATCTCCCCACCTCATGAGAGACTGTGGACTCTGGGAAACAAACTGAGGGCTTCAGAGGGAGGGGAGTGGGGGATTGGGATAGGCCGGATATGGGTATTAAGGAGGGCACATATTGCATGGTGCACTGGGTGTTATATGCAAATAATAAATCATGGAACATTGCATCAAAAACTGGTGATGTACTGTATGGTAACTAATATAACAAAATAAAAATTATTAAAAAAAAAAAGTAACTGTTTTGAAATCTTAATTCGACCTGACATTTTAACTCCTTTTTGCCATGTAAATTAACTTCTCCACATGTTCTTGGGACTAATTCGTTTCACTGTAATTTCATGTAGTATTAGCAGCTTCCACAGAACTATAATAAACACATTCCTTAAAATACGATTCTAAAAATTTAATTTAAAAAAAAGAAAATTTCTACAGTAATTAATCATTATTTTCCCTTGGATAAAAAACAAACAAAACAAAACAAAAACAAAAAACAACCCCCCCAGGGAGGGGGGAATAAAAACAAAAACAAAAATACTATTTAAATGCAATTAACACATTCCTTTTTTTGTTTTGTTTTTATCTAAGTCTTCTGAAAAGGTCACTCCATTCCTAGGTTATTTTTACAATCACTGTGGAACACCGGTAATGCACACAGTCAGAGGAAAGCCAGCAAGATCCCCCTAGTGGGGAAGGGCAGGCGATGATCCTGACATGAAGCATGGCTTACTGCTTTTCATATCCTAACTGTGGGCTCTGGAAAAGTCTTGCCTTTCTAGAACCTCAGGACCTTAAAAAAATTAAGGACCGTATGAACCTAGTTCTCAGAAGTCTTTAAAAAGATATATTTTTTAATGATATGGAAAAATGTATTTAACGCAGTGAAACTGGCAGTCAGGATATTGCACAAATATTTTCTTTTTCCTATTTTGTTTTTGTTCATCTTTTAGAGGGAGGGGTTTAAACTCAAGAGAACAATTTGTCAAGTTTAATTGAAATAATGACTACTCTTTTCTCTCTTCTTTTGTCTTCCGCAGTTAATTTTACTTTAAAATCACAGATGTGAATTTGTGATCAATGGCCAATTGTATTTTGTGACTTTTATGGTCAGTCCCTAAAGACAGAGTATTCCATTAGCTGGTCCACTTCCCTGAACCTCATGCAGCCGCTGGCTTGCAGAATCCCAATTAGTTCTCCTCTCTGTGGCACCTTGTCACAGCACTTCCCTTGCCCTCTACCAATTCTACTTGACAGCCTGCAAGAACAAGAGGCTAAATCAGGACACAAATGACTTACAGAGGCTTGAGGCCTCTTAAGCTCTCCTTGCTTAGATTGTGTCTACCAACATTGTAAAACTTCTTTTTCTTCTTTATTAAGAGAATCCCTAGCGCCAAAAATCATCTGCTTATCAGATGTGTTCATTACATTTTTTATTATCCTGCCAGGTACATTCTGTATTGAGACTGTATGGGGTTTACTCAGCTACCTGATGAAATAGAGCAAAGTACGTTGTCAAAATGAATCAGATATAGAATTTTATGAAAGGTTCCAGCATTGTATATTGTATGTTGTTATTATTATTATTATCTCAAGTGCATTAGCTCAAAAATTAAAAAATAGAAAGTCTACACACTAATGATGCATGATCTAAGTGAAGAGCATTTCTTATTTGAAATAACTGCCAACTGACTCAGATTCAAAATAAATGAAGAACGAAATTTAAAAAAACGTGTACATGAAGAGGATTTAAAGGGCACATCTTCTGTAAGTACTGATCTATTTCAAAAATATTTTAAGTGTGTGTATCCAGTGAAATAATCTGCCAAAAATTCAGTGACTTAAATTACGGGCAGTATTAATTAAACAAAGTATTGTATTATTTGTGTATCTATTTGTATCTGTGTTTGTATATACATAAAACATATATTGTACATACATAATAATTACGGAGAAGTGACAGTTCATACCCAGTTTTATTTCCAGCACCTATCCCAGAACTTGACAATATTTATTGATTTAATTATGTAAAGAATTACAGAAAGGCAAACTAGTAGGGATTGCAGGATCTTTACATGAATTTTTTTTTCTGGTTATTTTAGATATAGCTTAAATAATTTTGACTTATGCCATTCTTACGATATTTACATTAAATGATCTACTGTCTGCAGCATATTTGAAGGTTTTGTTAGGATAACTAATATATGATATAAAATATAATTAAAATTAAAAATTCAGTGTTATCACTGCGATGCTATACATTGTTTCAAGGTAGCTTTTCTTTTGCAGAAGCAAATAATGAACAAAATTGGATATTGTTGACATACATGAGTGTTTATCTTCCTGCAAAAGTAATGCCATGGAGGTTTAAAAGCAGGGCAGAGCTCAAATACTCCTTCTAGGACTCTCCTCCACGACTTAACGCCTTCTCCTTGCAACCAACTGCTGACCCTACTCTCCTCGCTGACACCCACTGTGCACCTCTATTGCACTTTTGAATGGTCTCTTATTTTTCTTTATATCCTCTCCAGCCACTCATTTTTTTTCTTTCAAATCAAACATCTAGAATTTATTGGAACAGCCCTTTTTCAGTCAACAATATCCCCAAAAAGTCAAACCCAGTAAATTTGTGTACATACATGAGTAGCATTTGAAGCAATCACACATTTTAAAAAAGTCACTGGCTCTTAGTTCCCATTCCCTGCACCATCTGGCTTCTGGTGCCCTGATAAGAACGCTTGTCATCCTTTTAATCTGTCTCATTCTCCCTAATGTGGATGCTGCTCCAGGGTTAGTTCCTGACCCTCAGAGCTCTTTCCTACCTACCAACCCTCCGATATAATATCTCAGAGCTGGAACTCTTACCTCACGGTAAATGATGCCTCAGGTCTCCACCCTTCTCTCTTTATGAATGCCAGCTCCTAATTCCTTTTTTTTTTTTTTTTAAGATTTTTATTTGTTTATTCGACAGAGATAGAGACAGCCAGCGAGAGAGGGAACACAAGCAGGGGGAGTGGGAGAGGAAGAAGCAGGCTCATAACCGAGGAGCCTGATGTGGGGCGATCCCATAACGCCGGGATCACGCCCTGAGCCGAAGGCAGACGCCTAACCGCTGTGCCACCCAGGCGCCCCCAGCTCCTAATTCCTAATTCTCTGCTGGAAAATTGTATTTTCATATTACTCCATTATTATCTAAAATTCAACATATGCAAAACCAAAATCAGCATCCTTCCCCCAACCAGACCAGACCCGCTTCCTAATATTCCTGTTTCAGGGCATAGTTTCATTATGCTCAGGCTCAAAACCTTGTAGTTAAATTTAACAATTCCCAGGCACTTTTCCTCGTATGGGATGAGTTAGCAAGCCTATTTACTCTTCATTCCCAGTGTGTCCCGCAACAGCTCTTTCATTTCTCATACCATCTTAATTTGGGCTTTGTAATATTATACTTACTCAAAATAATAACCATCGAGCTGGTCTCTCAGCATTAGGCACAGCCCACAACAATCAGTTCTTCCCAAGAGGCAAATTTAATCACTGCTCTTGGTTTCTAAGCCAAATAACCTATATCTACTTTCTTGACCATTTCATTGGCTCCAGTCTACTCATCGCACCACAAACACATGGACATAATGCCTGCTTGTATCCCATTATCTTCTTCTTCAATGCCATCTTTCTTCCTCTGATTATTCAAATTCCAGCCATGTTTCATGGTCTGCTTCAAGTTCTACATTTCACAATGTTGACTATTTTTCTATGCTACACCAGCAATGATTGAAAGTTCTATTTTCTCTTAAATCATATAATACTTGAATGCTCTATTGATGTTAAAGTTATACTTTTGTCATATCTTCAACCAGATGCAAGCTTCCTAAAAGTGGAGAAGGTTTTTAACTATTTTTGGCACCTCAGTTTCCTCATCTATGAAATGGGAATGAGAAAATTACTTGCCTCAGCATACGTGTCATACTGGATTATTGGTCTCAATAATTCACCCCTCCCTATAGTCACACCCTCTACCCTGTAACTTTGCAGAACACTCTCACTATGGACACGGCTTCCTTCCCTGGGTCTTCATTGCTTTGGGCTTGCACTGACCCATCAAATGAGGTTGATAGTGTGGTAGTTCTGAGCCTAGACTTTAAAAACTGCCTTCAGTGTTTTTATTTACCCACTTGTACTCTTGACATAACCAAGCAAAGATCATGCCCAGGCCAGCCCATGATCCCGGAAGTGAGATGAAAGACACAAATCAGATGCATCCCCCAGACAGCCATAGCTCTGTGAAGGAGCCAAACCAAAACCAGAACAATGGCTCAGATAGAGCACAGACTTCTCAGTCACAAATTAAACACTATTCTGGAGAGATCTAGCCCAAATAGATATTTATTTTTGACTGCTACTGAGAGTCTATAGTTATTTTTTATGCTGAGCATTTTTTGTGTGTGGCAATAACCAACACAGCATAGTTAGAAGTAAAATGCATGTCAAATGCTTAGAATAGTGCAGTCTTGCTTGCACTCCCTCTCTCTCTCTATATATATATGTATGTTTTATATATATGTTTTATTAACCATATACAATTAATATAAAAAAGAGGACAAATAGGGGGATTGCTTTGTGGCCTGAAAGAATAGTCTTGTAGCACCATATTTCCTTTAAAATGTAAACAAAACATTTTCAAATACTATTATACAGAAGAAAATTCAGGCATACAAGGATATACAGTGACGTGCCAAAGTCATGCAACTAAGTACTAAAAGCAAGACCAAAATCTAGGTCTCCTGCCTCCTAATTTAGTATTACTGGCATACGATTTTAAAGGTAAGTGCCCCTTCCTCTGATAAATTTGCTTAATGCCCCTTCCTCTGATAAATTTGCTTAATGAGACTGAAGTGAAATACTCTTATCAAAGCACTGCATGGAGGTGGAAAGAGTGGGCCCCTCAAACTTTCCTTTAACAGGTCCTGCGTCAGGGAGTAGAGCTGATTGACAGTCCCAGCTGTCCCACTTCAGACCCACCATGGTATTTATGCCAAGGCCAAGCTTTCTGGAACTTCTTCCAGTCAATGAGTACGCATGAGGGTTCTAGAGCTAGGGCATTTCTTCCTGTTGAGGGTCTCTTCTGACTGTGGCTTGGGGACTTCATGTTAGCAAGGCCAACATGGTCTCAGAACTGTGCTGCATTCTGAGGCGCTCCTTCCTCAGGCCTTCCTTCCATCGCCCCCGCCCACAGGTGTGAGGCCTGGGTCAGAGTCCGCTGACTCCCCGTCTACTTCTCCTTCAGCTCCGCCCTTCTCAAGGGTTGCTGCAGTTAGCTGTATGCATCCAGTCCTGGGTTGAGGACTGCTTCTCAGAGTACCTACACCGACATGTAGAAATGAATAACTGAAACACCTGTTGATCACCAACCACGTCTGTCAAATACGAGGGCTGAGAATATGTCAGTAAGAACTGCCTTCAGTTACAGAGCTCAAAATTTAGTATCAGTGGCAGCCATCCATATTGCATTCAGTAAAATTTAATCAATTCTATAATCCAGAGGTCTACAAAATGCACAAGAACGTGAGGAGATGTTACTTCTTCTGCCAAAAGAGAAGCTATAAAAGATTTTGCAAATGAGCTGATATTTGAAACTGGCCTTCAAGTATGAATATTTTCTTAAATGGAAAACAGTGATGGGGAAGAAGACTGCAAGAAGGCATTCCAAATAGAAGGACGGACATGAATATAGACAGAGCTGTGTGAAAGCACATACCATGTTTCAAGGGATATCCAATAACTTTAACTTTCTGTTGAGGTATAATGAAAAGCCACAGATAAGATGTTTCCAAAGGCAAATTTTTATTAATTTGCTTTCTTTAAACTTTTTTTCTTAGTTGTCCAAACAGATAAATGGTCCTTCCTTCCTCACAGCTGGTTAGGAAAACCAACCAACCAACCAACCAACCAAACAAACAAACAAAAAAAAACAGGCTCTGTAGGCAGGGCAGGTTTTGTGCTTAGGTTGGAAGAAGCACTGAAGGAAAAGTCAGAGTTTCACATGCCATAAGCAAAAATTTAAGAAATTAAGGGAGCGGGTTCAGTATAAAGATTCATCTCATCTCATCTCTGCTCATTTGGGTCAGTGCCACAATCGCAAAACGCACTGGCAGCAGAGAGGGTATTTAGATTGCAGGACACAGAAGATATTTGCAAGAAGGCAGCAGAAAGACATGGAGCAAAGGAGATACCAAATAAGAGAGTTTGAGAAAAAAAAGGTGAAATTGAAATAATGTGCAAAAGAGCTGAGCGAAGAGCACAGGAGAAAAAGAATTCAAGATAGTATAAACTCTATGAACTGAAACCGAGAATACAACAAATTATAGTTTGGGAAAGGAAATCACAAATGAGGAAAATAATAGTGGTTCATCTCGAGTACTGAAGAGGGAGTTGGTGAGCCTCTTGCAATGCACTAAAAATGACAGAAGGAGAGGACAAGCCTGGATCAGTAGTGTTGGCTCTCCTGCTCAAGAGTTTCAATTTTCCCTTCATGTGATCTAGGCATAGCTAAATCCACGTGCTGGTTACACAAAATTAACTCATAATATTTAGATCATAATATTTTAAACTTTTATCAAGCAAATTCCAGCAAGTATCCTAAAATGTTTGGATGATCTTTATGGACCATCTGGCCTGAGTACTAGTTACTGAACTCTGAATCACTGCTAAGCAATTCTACCTGTCAATTCGGGCAATTATTTAACTTCTCTATGTACATGGAAGTGTCTTCACCTGCACAGGTGGATAAAAAACAATGCCTATCTCAAAGGGTTATTCTGCGAATTAAAATAGAGATAACACATGAAAAAGAGCTTAGCTCAGTTATAGCATTTGGGATGTTCTCAACAAAAGCTATTATTATTAATGCAATTGTCTTTGGCAAGTTGTTTAACCTCTCTGAACACTGACTATCTTATTTTTAAAGTGAGGATAACAACACTTAGTGTTGTAAGGATTAGTGAAAATGAGTACAAAGCAATTGGCATAGTGCCTGGCACATGGCAGGCCTTTAATACAGACTTTTCTTCCCTCGTTTTTCCTCTCTCTCACTCTTCCCATCTCTCTTTTAATTATTACTATTATTAGTCATTGATTACATAAATCTTAATATCTTCCCAATTATTAAAGGGAAAGACCATAAGTTAGTGTCCAGAGTAAGAGCAATTACATTGTACAGTTTTGCAGTTATATTTCCCTTTGCCTTAAAGAACTATGAGTACAGGGAAGACTGCATAATAGTTGAACAAAACATGATAGAACCCAAGAGCTGAACTCTCCAAAGCAATCAATCAAATATGAATATACCTCTTGTGACTGACTTCATAAACTTAGCAATTACTTGCGCAGACCCTGAGAAGTGAGAAACAATAAGAACTGCCTTCTCCCGGGAGAGCTATAGAATGGCTGAGCGATAAGTAGGAGAAAACCTGAACAAATGGAAATGGAATTCATTGAGATGTTTCCATGCATTAAATAGGGCTTTCTACCATTAACACTGTATTTCCTACTTGAGGTCACCAACATGGTGAGGGGAGGAGACCAGATGAAAAAAAATTAAAATCCAACCTGCTATTTTATTAGGTCAAACCCTGAGATGAAAAGCAGTATCTGGTGGGAATGATTCTTAACTTACTATTTGGCTGCTTCTTAATATATTCGGCTGTACACTAAATGCAGAAGTGCTGCAGAGCTACATTTATGGTAAGTCCTGCATCCAAAGCAACCAATCATGCAAGATGATTCACAAAACCTTGAATCACTGATCAGCCTGAAGGCTACACAAACACGATATTCAACCAAATAGGGCAAAAACAAATGCTCTATTTTGGCATTACAAGTTTTCACTCTTTAGATCTGATTCAATGTGAAATACAGAAGACCATATATAATGAGGTTTTACAGTTAAAAAATTACTAAATGCTAGTTGCAACCGTCAAGAATATAAGTGGTTATTACTTACTCTATCACTGGTTAACTAGGTCTTAGTAAAGAGATTAGTAGATCTATCTCCACCCAGTGACAAAAACATCTCTCTGGTAAAAGCTGCTCTTCTCCACATCTAACTTGAAACACGGCATCTAACAAAGTTTAGCTCATTCAGCAGCCTCTTGATTTGTCCCAGGCAAGCTGAAATTTAACATGCCATTAGGTCAACTTCCTACATGATTTTCAGAAACTTAAGTATAATCAAGTTCTACCAGTTTTCCTCTACTCAAAGAAGCGTATTTATTGATTCTCAAGAAAACAGGTAATTCTTGAATATCCCTTGTCTCTTTCCCACTCATTCTGTTCTCTTCCCTACTCAATTTAAGTCACTTTTATTGTAGAGTCTGTATCCTTAAGAATAGTTCACCTTGCATATTGCATTAATTCCTGACTAAGGTAGGGTATATCCTAAGCCAGTCAAGAGGGGCAGCAACGGGGAAAAAAGAGTGGGCCAGATTGACACTCTACCAATGCTAAAGTCTCACTTTAGCTACTTATTAGACATAAAATTGGACACATTGAGGTAATTTTAACATTGTAATAGGCATTAAGATGCTACTGAGACGATTTCATTTATATAACCTCAAGAAATACAAAAGCTAATTAGTATTAAAATCCGGTCTTAATCTGAGGCTTCCCAATTCATAATGCATTACTCTTAGAATGGCATCCTATCCTGATTTAAGAGTCTGCTTCCTCATCTTTAAAGTAGGAATGATAGAACCCCACAGGGTTCTTTCAGAAGTCAATGAGATGAAACATAAAGAAGAACTTTGAAAATGATAAATGTTCTGCAAAAGACCAGCATCAGTCTTCTGAGAGCGGACTTCTTGGTGTGCTTTATGGGACCTTGACTTGCCACTAGAGGGAAGTGATACCCGTATTGTTTTGGTGGTGGTTCCCCCCCCACCTTTCTTTTGAAAGTCAAGTGCTTGCCAACTTTTCTCTTCAATAGGAAAAAAAAAAAAATCTGGGTCAATTTTCTTTTTTTTTTTTGCTGCTTCAAAGGCAACCACTATTACGGTTTAATACTTTGGACTTGGGATACTGCCTTTTTAGGTGGCCAATCTCAATGCACTGAAAATATATTTTCTCCTTTTACCAGAGAGTTGCTGTCCTGGTTCTCAGTGTTTTTCTCTTTAGCTGGACGAGGGCTTTCTTTATTTGGGGTTTATCCTTATACATAGCAATTGACCAGATGAGATTTCAACCCCTCTATAGAGTTCAGCCTTTAATGGTAAAATTTCTTAACCTTTAAAAGTTTATCAACAATCTCGATCAGTCTTTGTCACAAAGAGACACAATGAATTTGTAGTAGGTTTTTTCTAAAAAAAATACTTATTAAGATAATATAAACCAAAGACCTGGCCTCAGGACCTTTCTGAACACAACATACAAGAGCTTATAACTGATCATACAAACTAGTCTAGGTTTTGCTGTTTCCCTGGGTTCAGGTTGTAAGATTTTGAGATGCTTCTACTTTTTATTCTTCTTTGTTCAATGTCCATACCAAAAAAAAAAAAAAAAAAAAACCTTTGCAAACACAATTTTTTTAAACATTCCATATAACACACAATTGAATCTAGTATATTTTAAAGGAATAATAACAATGGCAAGTAACATTTACTGAGCCACAGACAGGCCAGGAAGAGGGCTAACAGCTTTCCATGCACAATTTTATTTATAATCTTCCCCAAGACCACTGTTAGGTTGGGTACTATTTTCAACTCATTTTGAAGAATAGGTAACTGAGACTTAAAGAAGTTGGGTGGCCATAGAGTCACTATTCAAATTCAGGTATGCCTGGCTATAATAAAAGATTTTAATTACTATGCTTTACTTCCTAACTTCCATATATGCTTCATGCAATGTTTCTTCGAACCACTCCAGCCTGGTAAATTTAATCAATGCATAAGGAAGAGTTTAATACAATCAAGCATATTCAAATCATTCAAAGCCTTAGAATAGTTTTGGTTCCTTAAGCCAAAGGAATGTTAAATTGATGTTAAATGCTGATCTCTTTACTCTCGTGACATGAATATGAAGGGACTCACACTAGCTGCCCTATGCCATTCTCCAGCTATATCTGTGCTTGAAAATGGCATAATTAAGTTTCAAAGTCAAACTATTTTAGAAAGATGAACCTTTCAAAAGGTTCAGTTTTATCAGTAAATTATGAACTTATAGAGATCGAGAAAGTTGGGATTTTTCTCAATAACTATGCACATAAATTTCTCTTTCAACATGACCACCAATGCCACATATCCTTTTAAATCTTCACATTCTTTATATTTAATACTTTAGCTGCATGGCACTTCCCTTATGGAATTGGCATTGTTTAATTCTTGGCAACAGTTCATTAATTGGAGTAAAATTAATCATATTCTTCCTTTTACTGACTGTATTTCTAAAAATGAATTTCTTTTTTTTTTTTTTTTAAAGATTTTATTTATTTATTTGACAGAGAGAGAGACAGCCAGCGAGAGAGGAAACACAAGCAGGGGGAGTGGGAGAGGAAGAAGCAGGCTCATAGCAGAGGAGCCTGATGTGGGGCTCGATCCCGCAACGCCGGGATCACGCCCTGAGCCGAAGGCAGACGCTTAACCGCTGTGCCACCCAGGCGCCCCTAAAAATGAATTTCTTAAGTGACTTCTATTCAAAATCAATGGAATTGATTTCTATTGACTATCTGAGATAGTGTTTATAGCCTTCTGCTTAAATAAGANAAGTGACTTCTATTCAAAATCAATGGAATTGATTTCTATTGACTATCTGAGATAGTGTTTATAGCCTTCTGCTTAAATAAGAAAAGAGTCCTATACAATTATTATTATTCATCCTAGAAAATGTTTGCAAATTTACATTATTTGCACATGTTACACAAAAATCTCAGGGAACAACTGTTGGCATATTAATTTTAGCTATCACCCTTCTGCTTCATAGTGATACTAAATTTGGAGATAAACAATTTTCTGAGCTCTACATTTCTACTATTCTAATAAGAATTAAATCATTATTTTGATTTTATTTAAACAAGAGTCAGGCCATGAAGTCAGAATTGGCACTTCGATTCTGAATGGCTTAGTGCCAGCTCTGGATAGCAATTAAAAACAAAACAAGAAAGGAATTAATTCTTAACACTACTCTTTCTTCAATATCTGCTCTTAAGTCCAGAAATACATGTTCATGAGGCACTAAGTCTTTTCCTCATTGCCTAACATGAAAATATGATATTTTATAAATGTAACACATTGGACAATTCACTTCTAATAGTCTGCCAACAGCCAGCTCAATGCCCACTACCTCATTTTTCTAGCTCCAGGAAAACAGTTTCTCTATTCAAAATGATAAATTGTACTTTTTATCACATTATAAAAATCAATTACTATATCTTCCCTTTAAGTATATAATTGTGTTTTTGACTATGTGCTCATTTTTGGAATATTCTCTCCCCAAAGCAGTACAATGTAGCAATTCTTCCTTTCCTCTTCCTTACACTCCATTTATTATAAAATACCACAGATGTGCTTGAAATTTCACACTATTTCTCACCTCTTTCAGTTTATTCACACTAACCTCACACTCTTTCCCTCAGCATCTAGAAAATTCCACTTTATTTTTTTAAAGCGCAACTCAGGAATCTGATTTTTAAAGTTTTCTGGACGTCCCCATTCTGTGGTCTGTACCTCTGTTCTGGGCTCCCAAAATGGTCTTGCCTTATACTTCCCTCACTGCATATATGGTTTTCACGCTTGACAGTGAGCTCTAAAATGCTTAGAAGCATTTTGTTCATCTTTCTATTCTGAGCAACTAGTCTTATGGACGTTCAAAGTAGGCCTTGGATAAATGGTGTTTGTTTAATGATTGGATTATTGAAACCATACATTATAAACTACATAAGAAGGGAGAGGTTACAGTGCTTGAAAAATATTAATTTTCATGTTTTACACATTTTTCTTCCTACAAAGCAGATAAGTATAATAATGAAAGACATATAATAAGAACTGGCATTACGTTGTTCATGATACAAGACTGTATTCCTCAAATCATTTGCTAAAATGTATATGCTTTTTAAAAATTAGAAAAAGGGGGGCACCTGGGTGGTTCAGCTGTTAAGCGTCTGCCTTCGGCTCAGGGAGTGATCCCAGAGTCCTGGGATCGAACCCCACATCAGGCTCCTCCGCTGGGAGCCTGCTTCTTCCTCTCCCACTCCCCCTATCTGTGTTCCCTCTCTCTCTGGCTGTCTCTCTCTGTTAAGTAAATAAATAAAATCTTAAAAAAAAAAAAAAAAGAATTAGAAAAAGGATCAAAGGCAGGTCTGCCTTACAATTTTTGCCTCCATAAATTAAAAAGAAATGTTTAAGTAAGTTACTAATAAAATAAAAACATCAGCACATTGGCCAATATAAATTACACATGAATGGGAAATTTGAATTCCATTGGTCAAATGTAGCTATGTTAAGTATAAATGGATGAGTAGAATCCAAATAAATACATATGTGTTGCAGCTATACAAAATATCACTTATATTTTCTTGGGAAAGTATATTTAACCTCCCCCCCAAGCCTCAGCTCCATATGTGTCTAGGGGTGTATGTGTATGTGTTTATACAGAACATAGTTAATGTAATAACTGTATGCAGGTTTCTGTGAGAGCCTGGGATATCATTTACATGAAATGACTTGATAAATGCTAAATATATTAAAATGCTTGCTGATAATTACTAATGAATTACCTTTAACTAAGCAGCTTAAATAGAAACATGGCTTTAGATATCTGAATATTATTCAGATATTTATTACCCCATTAAAATTGAAAAAATAGTTTTGTTAATCCATAATGCAGATAATCACGTATTTTTACTTCTTGCCAACAACAAAAAAATGGTTTTCCTCAACATTCATTTCAATTTAATTTAATTTTCTATTATGTTAATACAACATAAGCAAATATTATGCCTGTAAAACTAACATTTTGGTTGAACTTTTTATAGAGACAAGAAAGTATATGTCTGTTAATGTAAACAGAAAGCTAACCAATAATGATGCATAGTGAAAATAGCTAGAGTCACTTAATTGTTCTTTGGAAATAAATTACCTGCCACTCCCATGATGTCAAATATTACTTTTTATATTTTCATAAAAATCATTTAAAATTTTGATATATGACAGCACATATGCTGACAATAATTAAAGCAAAGCGCTTCAACCCATTAAATTATTCTTTGTTAGTTTTTATGGTATATAGATTGGGCTATGTATTTTTTGTCATTTTCATGGCTTTTGATACTCTCAACTATGTGTAAATGGCTCAATTAATTTTATATTTTTTCTCCACATTATATTTTTTCTCCACATTAGTGAATGTTTTATCTAAAGATTTACGTGATGACTCGGTACTAAGAACCCCTTGCATACAGATCATTTGATGTGATTCCCCTAAAACTCCCAGCACACATACTAGGTCCTATATGCATAATATTTTACTAGTATTCTCCTGATAGAGATACACTGTCCCTCCAACTGATTTATAGAATATTATTATTGTGCACACATATCAGAGTGTGGACTTGTATTTTAGGTTCATTTTGATCCTGTCGTTGTTTCTATGGGTCAAAATTTCCATGAATAGTTCCTAAAGTAAAGTTATTTTTTATCATTACGAGGCATTATCTGACGGATTAGGTAGAAAGCAACACACACACACACACACACACAAGAAACTTATAGCATCAGATGCTTATCTCAATTGGCTTGTTTTAATGAGCATATAAATTTCTAAAATGCTTCCTTATTGTTCAGAATATGTTTCTTTATAATAAAAACCAGCTGTATGTTACATGGATATATCATAATATACATTCTCCAATACCTTTTTTCTCTTATTTATCCTTACCAATCTCACACAAATTATCATTTTTATGAATAAATTTTATCAAAATGCATATCAAAGACCACATTTAAACTGTGACTGAAAACAGGACAGCAGGCAGCCCACATTGAGTATTGCAGGAAAGTAACTTTTTGGTAGGCCCTTTGTATCAACGGTGGCTCAGCTGCTCTGGCCAAGCAGATAAGGAACCAGGTAGGCTGGTCCAGGACATAAAGGGACTTGTAGCTCAGAGATCAGTGCCACCTCCCTCTTTCAAAAATCAAGACTCAGAAACAAATGTCTAGTCCCTAAGATAACTCAGGTAATCCTCCCTGAAGATCTTTCTGCTTATCACTGAGTATAGACATTGTTTTATCTCATTTGAAATTACAGTGTTTGCTTGTTTTATTTTAAGAAGCTGCATTTATAAAATAGTTTTGGAACATTACAAACATTTTTATTTAAATGGGTGACTCAAGCATGTTGGTTTAAATTAAACCACATGCTTGGGATATTCATGGAGCTATGTAAGGACTATATTTTATGAAAATGCAGGGTGCTGAGCAGCAAAATTTAATCTGGAGGGCACTTGTCCTCAGTCATGCGAGACAAGATGTATTAGCCATGAATGGATTGCAGCAGTGCTACTTGAGTTTCTTTAATTTTCTAAACCAAGATTGTAAAAAGAATCAGTGGTATTGAATCCCACTGGCTATGGCAAAAAGGCACTGCTCAGAGATAAAGAACAATTTATCTTCTGCTGTAAAAGAGAGCAGTTTTGGCAGATAGTAAAATACATCACAGTATAATATACTCTAGGAAGAACATTACAAAATATGGATTTTTTTCTTAAAATTTTAAGAGTACTGATTCAGTATGTTTTTCTATATAAAAGGCAAGTGATAGTGTTAATTGCAAATTACAAATATTAAAAATGTAAATTATAGTCTAGGAGGGCATATGCATATGTCTTTATGAAACATATTCTTAGCAATGATTCAATAAAAAGAATAATATTTCACTTATGTAACTAAAAAACTAATTAAGCTTTAAATATTCCACAAATTACCACTATTACATCAAATTGGGTATTGCCAAATTAGAATGGTGGGTTTTTTGGATGGCACTTTTAATTTGCCAGATTATAGTTTATGGATTATAGGGTTTATCTTATCCAGATTTTTTGTAAGTGCCCAGAGACTCTAGCATTGAGTGGTAGGATAGGTTCCCCTCAGTTCAATAACCTGCTTTTTATAGTTTTTTTTTCTATATATAAGGTTATATGTGGCCTGGTTATACTTCTCTTGTTTATTATTCCTATTTAGTACATCAATATTTAGCACATTTTCTTAAAGAAAATAACATTCATTTCCAGTCTATGTCTTTTGGACATTACAAGAAAGGAACTCTATGAGAAATATGGTGGAAACACTAACTTTGAGCTTTAAGAATATACTTAACCTTTCTGTGCTTCACATAAAATGAGTAAGTATTGTAAGACAATAGAAACACTAATTTTTTCAGATAATTGAATGTGTATTGCTTTTATTTTGTCTCTTTCACAAAGGTAACACAGATATTAGGATGCTTCGTAATTGAAAAACAAAAGAAGTTTTTCCTTGTATATCTTTGCAACAATTTCATAAGGAATAATCAATAAAATTCCAGTACATAAATATTTTGGTAATCAATACATATATAATGCAACATAAAGTGTCAGTAAAACAGGCACACAATCCATTATATCTTTTTAAAGTTGATACCTTTGAGACACAAAACAGAAAATTCAGAACTACATTATTCTGTCACTCCTTCTAAGCACACATATTTTGAGATTTTTGGCATCATAGAATTGCACATACAAGATCCTTAAAAGAAGCCTGGCTAGCTCAATCGGTAGAGTATGCAATTCTTGATCTAGAGATCATGAGTTCGAGCCCCACATTGGGCATGGAGCCAACTAAGAAAAAAAAAAAAAAGGTACAACTATATTTTAAGGCCAGAAATGTCATTTAATTCCTCTTCTAACTCACTATCAGGGATATTATTTTTTCATGTAATATGTTTGTTTATTCTTAGATTATAGGATATTCTTTTCACTCTAGAAAATTGTATGTATATTTTATTAAAATAGTTTATTTTCAATCACATATAGATTGGAATCGCAGGTCAGATTACAACCCTGAAAACATATCTACTGTATACCATTTTCATTCTTTGGAACTCAGCTCTATCCATCAACTCTAAGGGTTTACCATCATAATATGAAGGCATACTTGGGGAATAGAAAATCTAGTGATAATAATAAAATTATTAATGATATTCGTCTAAGGTATTATTTAATCACTTTACTTCAATGAGCATCATCCCCATACAACATAAAGAAAATCATACCTAAGGTAAATATTTTAATATCATTATGAAAATTTGAAAAGAATGCAGAACTGGCAAATCCACTAAAATCACCAGGAAATTCAATCCATCACTCGAAATTGCAAAAGGAAGTATCTGAACACAATAAATGGCATTAATATGTGTCCAAATGTTTATCTCTCTCAGAACTTCTCTTTACATATGAAAACAGGGGCCTATTTCTTTACTAGACAAAGATAAATATTACAGAGCCACAAAGCCTAGCCCTCTCCATATATACACATATCAGATGGCAAAGGATAGGGAGCTAGTATCTTTGTATAAAGTAGTAAAAAACAAACAAACAAAAACAGGATAAAAGAAAAGTTTTTATTCTTAGTGGTAACATGCTATTCTAAATAAATACTTTACTGACCATCTAACTTCAGGTGTCAAAAGTAGGGTATGTATTAGGAAGTAATCCCTGTTAGCGTCAAAGTGCAGAGCAAACATGTTCAGGGAAGTTGCCCAGATTCCCCAGCTGGTTCTCTCAAAAACATGAAAATCAATTGTCTGACTCAGAGCTAGAGGATAAGCAAGATTACACATTCAGCCTTCCAGGGAAATACTAAACAGGGAGTTGACCATGAACTCCCCAACCTCATGGTAAAGGCTGTTTACTTCAGCACATGGGAGGGTGCTGGTATCATGAAAGCATCTGAGTGACATGAAGAACTGGTTAGGATTTGGGGATGCTCAATTTACCTTTCACACAGGGGTTTTTAACTTTCTCTTGCTTCTCTCTTTTGATCTGAATATTTTGGTTTCTGACCATGTACCATGTGAGTGGCAAAAAGAGCATCTCAAGGTTTCTAATTGGATTTTCATGTTTTCTCAGATGTTTTCAGGTCCTTCTCATGCACTGGAAGCCATGCAAATGAGTCCCAAATGGGGTGAATGCTTGCTATAACATCTGCTGTATGGAGTGATCAACATGCATTCAACATAGGTAGTACAGAACCTGTATAGTATGTTGTATCTTGCACATTAGAGGGACTTCTCTCTCATGCACACATCTGATGACATCATTCTGTCAACATACCACTGTGCCATCATGACAATGAGGCACAGGGATTTATCAAGGGCACACAGCACTGCATTCAGTATCCAAGCTTAATCACTAATTGAAGGAGGCTCATTATTATGATATTATGATATTGTTAAACAACCACCACCAAAGTAGAAAAGTGAGTATATCACTTTGAGAGTGAAAAGTCACTGCTCTTAGTGTTATTTTCAGTATTTCCTAACAATTTCAAATTTTACCACTTGTGGCTCTGGCAACCCATTCCCAATTTCCACTACAAAGTTCAGATAAATTGGTTCCCTAGGGGGTGACAGACCTAAATTTTAGTTGCCACACATAAAATTTTTTTTAAAGTCTATGTTGGGGCACCTGGGTGACTCAGTCGGTTAAACAATCAACTCTTGATTTCAGCTCAGGTCATGATCTCCAGGTTCTAAGATCAAGCCCTGTGTCAAGCTCCATGCTAAACATGGAGCCTACTTAAGGCTCCCTCTCCCTCCCCTCTGCCCCTCAACTCCCCGCACCTTGTGTGCTCTAAATAAATAAATATTTTTTTTAAAAATCTATGTTAATTTTAATTAAAATTATTCTTCTAATAACTATATAATAACTCAGATTATTTTTCTTGCTAGATTATGTAATTTGTTAGCCTGAAAACTAGCAATGCGGCAAAGAGAAACCCAAAGACTTAAATCTGAGAGATAAAAATGATGTATTTTTTATAGAAACATGGAATGGGAGACAAACTATCTGATTGTAAATTTCTGAAAAGCCCTACAAAATATAGTTACAGATTTTCTTTGGGGGTGGGTAGGGTGGGAGGTCTAACACCTACACAGCTTTATTACTCTGTATCATAATATCCAGAGAACACATCCTATGTGAAATTCCTAGAAATACAAATAGAATTAGGAATGACCATATCTTTCATAACTGCGCACATAAAATATTGTATACCTTATGTGGGCACTGAATTATAAGGCATTATATACTATGTCTTAAAGATCAACACCAAGCTGCAATTTTTCTTGTTGTTGTGATGGTGGTGAATTAAGTTTGAGGAAAACTGAGAGCAGTTGCGTAGGCATAACCCAAAGGTATTTCCAGCATTAGCTTTCAGTAAATTTGTTAGTGCCTTCTCTCTCCCTCACTCTCACCCACTCCCTGCCTTCGCCTTCCTCCAAATGATACAATCTAAAAAACTGTCTAATGCCAATGAAGGAAGCATTTTGGGGAGGGGTTAAGAGTACCAAAGGAAATTCTTAATAATGTTATTATCTGTTTTAAGTTTGAGATTATTTTAACATTTATTTATTTTCACCTTACTACATGTTGAAATACGAAAATATGCACTGATGTGAAAATTACAAGGAGGATGCAATTCTGTACTTCCAAAAGTAATCACTGAAGGAGAGAAAATGACATACATGTAACTATAATAAAAGAGTTTCTGGCAAATTGAGATAATAAGACATAGTCCCACAGAAGTCATTTCAATAATTGAGATTAAAATTAAAATTTTAATAACCTTTTTCTCATTTTCCTGTGTTCCATATAACATTGGCAAGTAGACTTGAGACAACTTAACATATAATTTGGGACAATCAGAAAACATAGCTAACATCAAATTTCTATCACACTAGAATACTACAAGACCTCATTTAAACTATGTAGTTAAAATTATCTGAAAATTTTAGTGATGTTACCTGGGTCACAGGACATTGAAAAAAGTACAAAAAGCTATATAATATGGGCTTTTTATGGTCTGCCAACAGTCAATGTTTTATTGTTCCTTCTCTCAAAATGATATGATGTCAAGATAGAGGGAGTGTTCAAATTAATTTAATCATTATAGTGATAAAAATACCAACCGAAGATTAGAAAACCTTATTCTTCAGTATTTAAGAAACAATACGAAAAAACTGCATGCAATACCTTAATTTATTCAGTCTTATTTTGCAAAACAGCATGGTTGAAAATAAAACCTTAATCAACAGAAGTACAACTTTCACTACCTTGGTTGGGAAATAGTGTATTTTACATACTGAACTTTGCAATAATAATTGTTTTGATCAATCACTTAACTCAGCTATCTCTTCGGCAGAAGAAGTAGATTACTGTAGATTGAAGATTAAATATTTAAAAACGAGCTTCTTAAAAGTAATTATTCATATGCTGACCAACAACATGCAGTTATACACCTGCCACTCCATTCATTAGCACAAGGTCAGTGCACAGTTCAACACCAGCAGTGCGAACTTCTAAATGCTGAAACTTTCTCTACTTTCATCTGTAAGAAAAACTGTCTACTACATAATGGTCAAACAAGGAAAAGCATGTGGATTCCCAACCTACAGATCTAAGAATAAAAGACCACAGCAAAGGAGTACATTAAAATATACTGCTCAAAAGTGGAACAAGACACTTCTACATTTGGTTTATTCTATGATCTGAAAACAAAATAAGACTTTTCCATAGCTACAGGTTAATAATCAATTTAGATTTTTCATAGCAAAATCAGATTTTGACGAAACCAGTTAAAAGTCGATTTAGTATTTAGATTTGCCTTTTTTTGTTTTAGAGTGCCAGGACCACTGCATGAGGACCACAGCATTTAATTTAAATGGTAATCCTGTTAAAAAAACGTGGTACAAAGCACAAAATTCATAATTAATAAATATTTATTACATGAAATGGACATAAAGACATACAGGAAATAACTAAGCCCTGGTGGTAAATTAATATATTTATCTCCAACATTTTAAGCAAAATAAGAGAAAAAAAAAAAAGCCTTCTCTTTCAAAATCTAATATGCCATTGCTCTCCTGGGAGCCAAAAGATGTCCTATGATTGAGGGAGGATGAGGCTGAGGCTGCTGGCATTTCCCCAGCTAGTTCTCTCCTTAGGCTGAAAAAGTATCTCCATTTTTTGTTGAATATTTGTTTGTTTATCTTTTTTCAAATTTTTATTTAAATTCTAGTTAGTGAACATACAGTACAATATTGGTTTCAGGAGCAGCATTCAGGGGTTCATCATTTACATACAACACTCAGGGCTCATCATAACAAGTATCCCCACTTTTTAGATGGCTGCCCAAAATAAGGACCACATTTCCCAAGCCTTCATAGCTAGGGGCATACATATGCCTAAACTTTGGCCATTGGATGGGAGGTACAGAAAAAGGAAAAGACAATTTGTCTGGAAACACTGGAGAGCATATGACTTCCTCCTTTCCTGTCCTCTTTTCTGTTGGCTGGAACAAGTTATGATATTGGAACTGGAGGGACTCAAGCCATGAGATGACAGCAGACAGGGAAAATGTAAACCCTACCAACAAGAAGGAACCTGGTTCTGTGATAGTCAGGAATATCACATTAGCCCTGGACCACCTACCTCTGGGGGGAAAAAAATGCAGGACAAAAATCAGTTTCTATCTTGTTTCACAACTGTTATTTAGTGTTTTCTATCACTGTAGCCAAGCCTACTCCGGATATAAAAGTGAATGCTCAATTTGATTGTTCTTAATTAACACTGTATTTCTGGTTTATCATTTTCTACTTTTGTCTTTTTCTACTTTATGTTGTCTTTGACTAAAGAATAACTGAAGAGTTAAACAGATCATGCCAGCTTAGAAAATCACTCAATAAATTTGGAAAAATTACTGGCCAGAAAATGAAACAAAGGTGATGAATGACATCACTTCCTTATACTTACACAGGAATTTAATATAAAGTACCAAATTAAAAATCACCCCAAATATTTGGAAGTTAAAGGCGGCTGAGGATTTTGACACCAGTGTAAGATTGAGTGGATACTACATTGAGTTACAATGATCTTTCAATCCAACTCTTCAATAAAGAATTAATTCAGCTAAAGTGAATTTTACATATTCCACCATTTCTAAGTTGTATTTAAGTATAAAACACACACTTCCTTTAAGAACTAGCAGTGATAAAAATTTACTCTATATACTATTATAAAATGACTTAAAAATAGTTATATCTGATACATGAGTGGCTTATACCAGCTCCACATACTTTGAAATTTCTTCCATTTAGTTCAAAGGATCTGCCGATGTCTACTGCCTTCATCTACATTGTGTGGAAACGACAATTATATTACAGATATTTCAGTAACGAACAACACCACCTCAATTAATTGTATCTTCTTTTGTTGGATCAGATAAAGTACTTGGTTATAGCTTTGGGAAAAAAGTATATTAATTCCTCCAAAAGTGAACATTTTTCCACAAACATCAAATATATACCTTCTGCTCTTTTTCTCATCTCTTTTAGGAACATAATACTCATAATTTCACTTTAACATCGTATATTAGGGCAATAGTTGAAGACATTTTAAATGGCAAGTAAAGACAATTTTCCAATGAAGACATACAAATGGCTAACAGACACATGAAAAAATGTTCAAAATCGCTAGCCATCAGGGAAATTCAAATCAAAACCTCATTGAGATACCACCTAACGCCAGTGAGAATGGCAAAAATTGACAAAGCAGGAAACAACAAATGTTGGAGAGGATATGGAGAAAGGGGATCCCTCTTACACTGTTGGTGGGAATGCAAGTTGGTACAGCCACTTTGGAAAACAGTGTGGAGGTCCCTTAAAAAGTTAAAAATTGAGCTACCCTATGATCCAGCAATTGCAATACTGGGTATTTACCCCAAAGATACAGACGTAGTGAAGAGAAGGGCCAAATGCACCCCAATGTTCATAGCAGCATTGTCCACAATAGCTAAATTGAGGAAGGAGCTGACATGCCCTTCAATAGATGACTGGATTAAGAAGATATGGTCCATTTATACAATGGAATATTACTCAGCCATCAGAAAGAACGATTACCCAACATTTGCAGCAACATGGACAGGACTGGAAGAGATTATGCTAAGTGAAATAAGTCAAGCAGAGAAAAACAATTATCATATGGTTTCACTCATTTATGGAACATAAGATAGGAAGATTGCTAGGAGAAGGAAGGGAAGAATGAAGGGGGGGTAAACAGAAGGGGGAATGAACCATGAGAGACTGTGGACTCTCNAGCTTCAGAGGGTAGGGGAGTGGGGGATTGCGATAGGCCAGTGATGGGTATTAAGGAGGGCACATATTGCATGGAGCACTGGGTGTTATACGCAAATAATGAATCATGGAACACTACATTAGAAGCTAAGGATATACTGTATGGTGACTAACATAACATAATAAAAAATTATTATTAAAAAAAATGGCAAGTAAACTCCACACTTATACTTTTCACAATGCATATAAGTCAAGTGAAGTGAGAAAAATATGAATAGCTTGGAAGAAGTTTGTACATGCACATTCAAGGACAACTATGTCATTAGTACTTCCTGACCGACCACAAGTGTAAGACTCCACGGATTTTAAGATGTGTCATGATTTCAAAGATGCTAATATGTGGGAAGGGTGAACAAGTGTCTTAGAATCAATGAAATGTAGGATATATGTATGTATTTACTAGTTATTTTTTGATACTTAAAGGTCAATTAAATTCATCTTAATAGACATCTAATTTTAATAGAAAAGTGTGTGAAACGAAAATCAGAAGGGTCATAATCACCAAATCATCCAACCTTAACATGACTCAAGCTTGATCCTACCAAAGATCATAGAGTGAAATTCAGGATAAGAACTAAAAATGCTAGAAGAGTAAAACTGCATAAAACAAAGTCACAGAGTGATAACTTTGTGATAGCTGGAATTATGTAAATGACTACGTAACTGTTCTTCTTAACTATAATCAAAAAGACCATCCAATAGGATCTTTGTGACAGTCTTTAGATCTTCTAAACTCCCTATTTAATGAGAAAAATAATTCATCATTTCCTCCATCCTCACCATTTTCCTTTTATCCCCCTCTCTAGCACACAAGCTCCAAATAAGATCAAAATTGATTTTAAGAATAAAAGACTCTTTGAAGAAGTAAGCCATAAGCCAATAAATGCTAACCAGTGCAGCCATTCCAGTCAATAGTCATCATATCAGTAGAACCTCTGTGTTTTTCAGTTCTTTAAGCAGTGATCTGTGAAAGTCAACAATGTTGAGATTTAAGGGGGAAAAACTGTTGATGCTTGCTATCTTTTACAGCATTGTGGATCACTCACGGTTCACAGCATGTGAAAACAATGCAATCTGTTTTTCATATATCCAAACTAATTACATGCTGACTTCTATCCAGTATTGTTCCAGTTTGGGTTGCAAGGACAAAAAAAAAAAAATTGTATAAAAATAACCAGGCAATGTCAGTGAACTATATGATTTATACATACATACATAGACAGAGTCTCATTTCCACTTTAAAGTCAATATGTAGAATAATTAAGACTGTTATGTTTAATTTCAAAATGGAAATATAATGTTATGTAATTAAAGATGTTAATAGGCTATAGCCCTCAATTCTGATTTGTGAGAAACACTAAAAAATATTTCCAGTTTCCCTTCTACAACTTTTTATAGCAAATTTACATCAAGTCATCAGATCTGTAGGGTCATATAATAATGCTTAAAATTAAAGTTATATGCCCTTGTGGAGTATAAAATAAAACAATACGCAAATGTGAAACTGTATGAATGATAGTCAAAGCTAAGTGCCTGGAATATGAAACCTCTATTACACTGCAAATGTAAGATTTTCCTGTCATAGGATCATAACTGGGAAGAAAACAGAAACACAATTTTCTTTAGCAAAAAATTTTAAAAAATAAAACAATCACCAAATTACATTGCTAATACATAATCTGAAACTGATTCTGAATTAAAATACTGACACTCAAATTGCAGTGACCAGGTTCTTTGACTTTCTTTTTTTTTTTTTAAGTTTTAATTTAAATTCCAGTTAGTGAACGTACAGTGTAATATTACTTTCAGGTGTACAATGTAGTGATTCAACAATTCCTTACATCACCCTGCGCTCATCACAGCAAGTGCACTCCTTAATCCCCATCACTTATGTTAGCTATCCCCTCACCCACCTCCCCTCTGGTAACCATCAGTTTGTTCTCTATAATTAAGAGTTTTGTTTCTTGGTTTGCCTCCCTCTCTCCTTTTTTTAACCCTTTGCTCATTTCTTTGACTTTCTATTACTTCTCCAACCCACAGCCTGATCAGGTCTCCTTACTCCACAGTTACAACCTACTTGAATTTCCAGGTATGGGAAAACTAGATTGGGGTGACACCCACAGCAAGACTCTAAGAGCCAGAAGAGAAAGGGACTGATTCTCTGGCCTTCGTCTACTTAGAGATGGCCTTGAAGACAACACTGGACCACACAAATGCTAAAACTGCATGCTCCAGCCTAGTTTTATTTCTACTGAACAGGAATTAGAATTTGAAGTTAGTCTTCTAATATATTTTTTTTATCTTCACAATCCTTTACTACTTCTTTTAAACAATTTAAGCTTCATGCTCATAAGTGATACATAACAGGTGATTCTTATTAAATTTAAAAAGTACTTCCATTCATTTACTGATTGCTTATCAAAACAGTGCAGTTACTATCCTACTGAATGTCTAGTATGTGTCAGACATGATGCCAGATGTTGGGGATATAGAGATGAATGAGATTTCTCTACTCTCCTGGGCGCACGGTTTGGTGAAAAAGACAAAGAGATATACATCTAACTCTAATATAGTATGATGTGATAAATGTTATACTAGAAGTATGATTAAATACAATGTGAGCACAGATGGCATGATTAATTCTATGAAAGAGGAAGGTCACGAAATTTTGTGATGTGTATGGGAAATGCTATTTTTAAAAGCATCAAATGCACATTATTACCAGATGATTATACGAGAGTCTTGGCACAAACCAGTTTCTGAGAAATGTAGCATACTATAAGTAGAAAACAAAAATAACTTCAACATTTATGAAAGTATCTGAACCAACAGCAACACTGAATATTCAAGAAATACCAGTGTCCTAAAGTTCATTGCATGCAAGTACCCAGTGATACTAATTTTGTACGGGGTGTTAAAGTGCCTCCTAATTTGATGCTGCTATTTACATAACTTGTTATCTTTCTACATTTACAATTCTGACCTTATTTAATGGCCACATTTCATGATGAACTAACCTTGACATTTTACTTTGTTCTCACTCTACAAATTGATTTTTTTTTTTTCAGTACATGGGGATGACTAATGAGTTAAAGACCAGAGAAGCTAGGTCTTCATAGTCAATACAACCATCAAAAGAGGGAAAACAAGTCATGTTACATTTTATTTCATCAAACCTCATTTTCATTTTCATCCATGGGGCCATAATACTACAGATAGTGTTTTAAAGTGACTTATCTTTATTTTGTTGTCAGTACAAAGCACTTAAAAAAAATGCTTCTGAGTTTGTCTCCTTTTCAGTTGCTTAAAGACCTCAGGATATATCACATTAGCCCTCCTTCCTGAATATGTTCCTCACCAACTTCAAAGTACTTAAGGAGTTATGTATTGAATTAAGTGTAAAAACGTGTACATAAGTTATAATGTAAAGTAAGTTTCACACAAGTTTAAATTGAAATGCACATGATATTTACACCAAAACTATATTTATGTTCATTATTCAAAAACTGGTAACTATATGAGAGGGGCGCCTGGGTGGCACAGCGGTTGAGCGTCTGCCTTCGGCTCAGGGCGTGATCCCGGCGTTATGGGATCGAGCCCCACATCAGGCTCCTCTGCTGTGAGCCTGCTTCTTCCTCTCCCACTCCCCCGCTTGTGTTCCCTCTCTCATTGGCTGTCTCTATCTTTGTCGAATAAATAAACAAAATCTTAAAAAAAATGGTAACTATATGAGAAATATATATAACATAATATATTAAAATATGGTATAAATATATATAACAATATATAAGTAAAATATTTCAACAATTAACAAAAAGTAACAAAAATGGATTCTTTTTATATTAGCCAGAAGTTGAAAAGCCAAGATGAAGAATTCAAAAAGTATATAACTGTATATATTTCTGAATGAATGTATCTATAAAATTCATTAGAAAAAAATGCTTAAATGTTATGTCATATAAAAGGTACTAGGAGTTATGCAAAATTGTATTCATTTTTCTTATGTGAATTCTTTAAGAAATGTTTTATATTAGTTTTAATATAAATCTTCAAGTCACTAGTAAGCAATTAAATACTTTCATCAAGAAATCCAGACCTTTTTTTTGATAACAGCAAATGTTAGACTCACCATTTTTAATCATCTGTGGACATCTTACCTAATGTCCCAAACATCATCTTTTACATATGATGCTTCCTATGATTTTATCCATTTCTTTAAATACCTCCTATACTGTGTCTATGAGGCAGAATGGGAAGATAACATTTGGGAGAAAGTAATTTGGGACTGAGCAAAGATACAGTGATGGCTGATTTGGGCATCTGCATTTAAGATAATAGGATACCATTCTCTTGGAATTGAGCATTTGTATCCCAGAAAGATTACGGCTAGAGACAGAGATTTGCTGAAACTTCTATGTAAAACTGAACTTTACAGCAGCTAAAATTCCTGAAAGACCAAAAAAAGGCTAAGGATGGGATCTGATGATGTATACAGTTTTATAATAGGAAGGAAACAAAATAACAACCAAAACCAAAAAACAAATAACAGCAAACACTAGAAGATTGGAGTGGAAGGAGAAATAGAAGAACCAAAAAAATGAATCATAAAGACTAACAAAGGACATATGGAGATATATTTTAAAAAGAGAGTTAGTATCCAACAGTGTAGATGTTACAGGAATATATTAGGGTAGGAGGAATTAGTTATTCCTAGGAAGTGCCAGGTCCATGAGGAATTAAAGGCATATACTGTTAGAAGGTGTTTAGGACCAAAAGATGAAGAATCAAAGGCAAAAAACAAACAACAACAACAACAAAACACACACACAAAACAAAAAGCAAAGGCAATGAATGAAAAATAATATCTGATATAAAAGACTGTACAAGAATGAAAAAGATGATGTAAGTTTGAGAAGAGAGAAAGGCAAAACAATCTAAACTAAAAGCCCATATATGGACTTCTTAAGCATGTTTATATAGTAAAGCAGGTAAGGAAACCAAATGGTTTCAAAAAGCAAGTATTAGATAAGAAAATAATATGGAATAAAGTATACAGTTATAGAGTATAATACCAAAAAATAAAAGATAGGGGCCAGAATGGATATGGAACATATAGTAAAAAGGCAGGGGGCATTTATGTGCTCTTACAGAACTTTGATCTTTTGATTAAAATAAAAAATTGAAGTCATTTTTTGGATGGAAGAAATGGAAAAAGGGAAGCTGGTGAATTAAGATTTACAAGAGTTTTGTGGATAAAACAATCAGAAATAGTAAACACATTTTCATAAAACCAAATCACTGATACTATGCCTATTAAGAACTCATCTGGGGGCACGTGGGTGGCTCAGTTAGTTAAGCTTCTGCCTTGGTTCTGGTCATGATCCCTGGATTGAGCACTGCATAGGGCTCCCTGCTTTCTCACTAAATAAATAAAAAATCTTAAAAAAAAGTTAAGCTCCATCTTGACTAGTTTATAAAAGAAAAAAAGAATTCATCTATATTAAGTTGATATCGTATTTATAGAATTTTTACAAATATAAGTATTTTATAGATATTACAAATATGTGAAGTCCGAGTCCAACAAAATACTAATCTTATGCTTTGTTCAGGAAAGTTGGTCATTGAGAAAATGTCTAAATATAGTGGATTTGATATGCCATCCTGCTCAGTGTCCGGTTATGGTCATTTCTTGAAAAATATTTATTGAATGATTATCAATTAAAATCCCTTAGTCTAAAAAAAATCTCATTTCTTGGAAAAAATAGCTAAGTACTTTTTAAGTAAAAATTGATATATGCATATATTTTAGATTAACATATTTATTTTATTGATTTAATATACTTAAGAAAGAAAACTGAATAGTCCTCTTTATAAAAATATTTTTCAATAATTTTAATTATTATACTGTTATATCAAATGTGGAAATTCAATAATAATCAGAAGAAAGAAAACTATAACTACCTTCAGAGAATTCCATTGGATTATAAGAATGAGTCTGTGTGATCTGGGAAAATGCTGATAAGTCTGTTCTTCAACTGTAAAATAGAGAACCTAACTCTCACCTGGGCATATATTTCACATTAAAGAATGTAGTATCTAGCTATAATAGAGTGGAATGGATATACATATAAAGAACTTGGCAAACAACAAAACACTGATATAAATTTCAAATATTTCTTTGTATAATTTTAAGAGTCAAAGTACAGATAAATCAAAGCAAGTATAGCTTTAGTTTTATGGCAACATATTTCTGTTACATTGTGATAAGATTTTGTTATTAACTCTCTTAATAGAAATGGGATTTTGTCTTATTTTACATTTATTCATTCAAATGATGAGCCAGAATTACATATTTTTAGCCCTCTACAGAAATCTGCAGATACTTTTTCTTCCTATGTAATTTTTATGTAGAAGGACTTGAATACCTAGAACAGAATTTCTATTAAAGCTTCTTTGGAAAGATAAGAATTGGTATTTTTTAAATGATAGGGTATATTTTTAAAAAGTAGATTATAATTAATTAAAGAGCATTACCTCTGAAACATGGCTTACATCAGAAATGAAAAAACACTTTTCATTACAGTCTATATCAGTCTCTTGAGGCAACCTCACTTCAAACAGAAATGTATCATTTTCTTTTGACAATTATGCAATGATTTAAAGGGTTTCTTTAGTTAGAATATTTTAATTGATTATATATTATACAAAGCGCTACTTATTTTATATTCAATGCCATTAGAAAACAATTTGATATGTATGATTACAAGATACAAAATTAAGCAGTTAAGTTCTGTCTTTGATAAAGTATTCTGCCAGAATTTTAAGAACAATGGGTGCTTCACCAGTTTAAAATATCCATTAGCAAAACAAAAAAACAAAAAACAAAAAACAGTGTAAGTTGCTTGTCTTGTCTCTCCCCCCACAATGTAATGAGTAATATAGTCATTTCTAAAATTTTTGAAAATTTTACTTTTGCATTTATCTTTCGAAGTTATAAAAATCAGATGAAAAATAGATGTACTTATTTTAGAGTAATTGGGCACTATTTTTTTTCAGGCAAGTTTGTGGATATATACTTCTTCAATACCAAGAGAGATTTAGAATTATTTTTTCTTATTTATCTCTTTTTATTTTTTCTTCATTTTATTAAGTAAACATTGAAAGCGTGGACTCTGCAGTTAAAGGCAAATTTCTTAATCTCTCTGCCTCAAGTTTTCTTATCCATGAAAGGATAGATTATTGCAAGGAATCAAGGTACATCATCTATGTGTCAGACACATATGAGTACTCAGTAAACGGTAGCTATAATTATAATAACGACAATTATTATTTCAGGATATTTCCTTATATTAACAAAACCAAAGAAATTTAATACTTACTGAGTTGCATTTGATGTTTTATGTCCATTATTCACTTTTGTGCATTAAAGTTTAGGTAACTGAGGCATGCACTAGACTTTGGAAGACATTCCTAAATTTACAGTTACAGGAACGTTTACTTTTTATTCTTTAGTGTAGCAGTTTTCAAACTGTGGTCCACAGACAGCTGGAAGTCCCTGAGTCTCATTTATTCCATAAATAGAAATTATTTTCATATAATATTGAGTTGTTTGCCTTTTTCCCTATGTTAACATTTACAATTATGTTGCAAAAGCAATGGTAGGTAAAGCACCTAAAACTAACAACGGTCAACTCAGTGACAGAGCGTGTGCCACTAATTTTGAAAAGAATAATAAAACCTTGAGAAGACACATGTTTTCATATTTTAAGTGATGAAGTGGAATGTATGTATAAGGGGTTTCTGCTGCATTTCAAATTATAGCAGTTGTCTTGAAGAAAGCACTTGGGTGATTGAGATGCAAGCTGAATTACGTTGCTCATGGAACATCATTCTTACTTGAAGGAGTAACTAATGGACAAAATCAAAGTTATACAAAGTAAAGTTTCTGGCAGACATGTGCTTGGAAATAAAACACTGTTGTGACAGTTTTGGTTGAAAATTTGCAAACCAGTAAAAATTAACATTTCTGACATCTTGATTCCACCACATGAGATTGAGAGCTTTCCAGTTCTCATATTATTTTTTTGATGATATCTGGGGTGATATTAACAAATGTGATTCTTTTTCTAATACTATTTAGTGTAAGTGTAGGATATGTACACAACTCAGTAAACCAATATTTTCTATCTGACAAAGATATATTCAAAATGCAGGATATATTGATGGCTTTTATATTAACAGAGCACATAAAGTTCACTGACGAGGTTTGAGATTCTATTCTGCAATCAATCATTTTGAAAACACCACTTGTCAAGTTTTGGTGTAGTATAAAAGATGAATATCACAATTTCCCAAAAAGACTATTAACGTACTCATACTCTTTCAAATCTATATTGTCAAGGCAAGATTTTCTTTCTTTATGCAATCAAATATCATATTTGATACAAATTACAATTCAAAATCAGAATGAGAATTTAGCTGTTTTCTATTACAGCAGACATTAAAGAGACATATAAAGAAGGTAAGACAATGCCTTTCATCTCATTTTAAAACGTATTAGTTTTATAAGGACATGTTATTTATATTAACATATAATAGGTTTGTTTTATGTTTATAAATGAATTAATAAATATTTTTAAATTCCTCAATTTTAATTTCTAATATGATAAATATTGATAGATTTAACCACATAAACAGAATCTCCTTGGTGTTCTAAGTACTTTTGTAAAGACAATGATTTTATTTTATCTTAGATTTAATAAAATTTGATTATAATGAAAACTCCAAGCTAATTTCTAGAATAAACAATTTTCTGAAAAAACTGTATAACACAAATAACTTTATGTTTGACTTTTGCAGCAGTCATAGAGCCTTTTATTTTGAAAATACTTTTAATTTTATTAAATATCTTTTTTTTTGCTCAAGTGAAACTGAAAAAGCTTTATTTGCCTTTCGATTATGTTGTGCTTTGAAATAATTTTTTCTCAGTAATTCTTATATCCAGGGTGGCAGATGGCTCATAGGTTAGGTGCCTGAAATGGACAGGACCAAATTAAAACATTTGGCTGGAAATTATTTCAGGAAGCCAAGCTTGGTGGTGGGCAGCTGGACACCAAATTTATCAAAAACTCAACAACAAAGGAGCCAGGATTAATTTCTAAAGACACAAATGTTCAATTTTTGAAGAGATTCTTATAATCACTACTTAATATTCACCCTTAATTATCACTTCTGAGCATTTAATTGTTATAAACCTTTCTGTCTAAGCAAATGGAAAAAATATGAAAGTGACAATCAAAATAGTGTCCATATGGAAATTATGTAAAAGTTAATAAATACAGAAGTAGAAAAGATCAAATAAGAATTTTCAAATCCTTCCATCCATACAACAAAACTTAATGAATATAAGATGGAGAACCAGAACTGGTTATGAGCTAGATAAAAAGAGATATAAAATATCCCTACTTTCTGAAACTTACATTTTCATGTGAGTAAAACACATAAAGTTGTCATAAAAAGTACAAAAGGAAGAGTCTTTAAAAGAGAGACTATGCTACGTGTCAGGTGTATTGCAGGGACTAAGTACCGATATGGAACAACAGAGAAGACTGTGTAAGACAAGACAGCTGAGGTAGGCAATCCGGGAGGCAATGAAATAGTGGGAAGAAGGAAGGGTGGGACAGCATTTGAGGTATAAGGCATGAAAACAAGAATATTTCTGGTGGAGAGGAATAAATCTAGTATCTTTCTGATCACACTGTTGAAGAAGTCAATGGCATATAAAAATTCTACAGCTATAGATTTCAGGTAAATGTTTATATTATAATCTGATAATTTAACGGGGGAGCAGAGAACAGGGTGAGCATATTGTGAAAACAAGGTATAATTTAAAAGAATGCATAAAGACAAATTCAGTATTTATGGAGCCAGACATATTTCTGTCCTGTTGAGTTTTTAAGACGTTTGCAAAACTTACTCTGTCTTTCCATATGCTTGGACGATTTTGCTATTTTGTTCTTTCCAACAACAACAACAGAAAATACACATGGATCTGACATGGTGATAAATTATGTAGTTTATACAAATCCTTAATACAAAGTTTCATATTAGGTATTATGAAGACTCATGCATGTAATTCACAAAAGAAATATTACTTATAATCAGATCTTCAGTTAGTACCAACTATTAAGCACCTTTCTACAAGAAAGCATCCAGCTATACCTTATTACAAGGAGAAAGGGAATATTGAAAATGAAATATTCAGATACCAATCAAGGTGATCAGTCCAGAAGTTTACAAATTGCTCATATAATGCCACATTTTTTAGTGAAAATCTAAAAATATATTTTTGTATTTTATCATGAATGTTTATTTTCAAAGAGAAAATTATTTTCTAATAAAACATAATTACAAAGTAACGGGGAGCTACTGTCAAGTTACACAAACTTCCACAAACCTATCACATAACTGTCCCACTATCCCTGGCATCACAGGGAGGGAATCCAAATGTCATGACCACCTGAATTCTCAAATGCACATAAGCCCAAAATGCAGGATGAGAGATGACACTCTCTATTCAGTGAAGCCTTGTATTCTCCACGCATTAGATCCTCCTTCATCAAGTTCACAGAGCACCCTGGCTTACCTCTAACACAGCAATCATTTTATATATATATATTGAAGTTACCCAAGTACATGTTTTCTTATACCACGATGCACTTCAGAGTGCATTCAGGTTCTGAAGCTGAATTACAACCTCCTTAAAATATTAGAGATAAAAAAAAAAAAAACTGAGGTCCAAAAATTGTGTCTTGCACAAAATTCTGTGACTGGGTTGCTAAAAAATTTAAATTTTATACAGGAAAGAGACTTTTGAAAATCCTACCAGAAATGGAGTCTCCCATAATGAATTATCAAACTATGAAATCTATGATGAGTGACAGGTAGTTCTCTTCTATATGATGCATTCCTGAAACATGCTGTGTACGTGGCCACAAGAATGACTATAATTCCATTAGACAAATAAAGGTACTTCTTACTTTATAATATCATCCCTCCTTTAAAATGCAAAAATTTGAAAACAAAATTACTTGAGTACAGATTATAACACTAAGTAGCAAACGGTGCATATATGCTAAACACTGACCCCCCAAAAATAGCATTACAATAATTCTGAATATCTCCTACCACCCTTCAAAAAAACGTGATCAGCTTACCACTTAAGACTTTAATACAGTTTATTAAATGAAATCTCTTTTCTCCCCTTCCTGATGTATCCAGTATACAAGTTAAAAGTATCAGAGCAACACAAATTTAGCAACACAAATCAGCAACATCCCCATCTCTCTGCAGCTTGACAGCTTTGTTATGGTTTCAATTCCCCAAGGAGAGTCTCAGCACCAAGATATTGATTTGCACCACTGCACTTTTCTGACTAATTATTACCAATGCAGACCCTCCAGTTAATCAGTTCATTCTCACAGCAAGAGCAGCCTTCAGTTTAAATTCATTATGCTGATAAATGACAACATTACAGCTGCATAACAATTGGTTTAATTAAAAAATATTTTTGACAAAGATTAGAAGACTATCACATGCTTTTAAGTATACCAGATTGACTACCAAAGTTACTGTCCCCCAAGAACTCAGGTTTCATTGATGTGTGCATTCAACATTTTCTAAGTTTTGAAAAGGGGCTTCCTTTTTAATAACATTTATCTTTAGAACTATGTCAATATGAATGACCTTAAGGAAAACTGGTAAGGAAAGCTGTCAAATTCATTGACCTTTTCTTCTAATGTGTGGCCAGGTTATTTGAGATCTACTGACAGGAGGTGGGAAAGCGGAGGATGCTATTTAAAATGGGTGAGGAAAATTGTCTCTGAAGAAATGCCTTGAGTATCTGCAAGAAGAGCTCCATGCAGGGGATGCAGAAATGCAAAAACGCTGAATTTTGTGCTCTTTACATGTAAAATTTTATGTGATTCTCACAACTTCCCCATGAGGTATGTCATACTATTCTTATTCTTATTCACTGTATGAATAAATACAAGCTTACACAAAGAAGTAACTTTGCAACTTGCCCATGGTTACATAGGTAGTGTATTATAATCTGAGTTAAAACATGTTTCTTTTACATAGCTCATGCTATTAACTGCTAAATGATGCTACCTCTAATACTGGAAAGAGAGAGAAAAAGAGAGAGAGAGAGATACAAGGAGACAAAGGAGCACGTTCGACACAAACATGATAATTTATTTTCATCTAGTGTGGTCTAAGGAGGGTTTGTTTTCAGGTGTAAGATAATATATCAAAGATTAGCTAAGTAAACAGTATTATGCAAAGACATGAATGGTTCTTATCATTATTAATTTAACCATGATTTATGTTATAGGCTACGATTTTTGTCGTGGTTTTTAAAACTATACATTCCAATTTATTTGGGATCTTCCCAACAGTCTTGAATCAGGGAGTGAATGAAGACACCTGAACATCAAAGGAAGACTTGATTACAAAGCTGAATCTTATTGCCCTAGTTTCTCCATTAGACAGCGGAAATCTAACAAATGAGCACTGAATAACTGAATACCATGCTTTTAAACAAATGTCAGTGATATGAGTTGAGACCTTCAGACTGGAATCTGTATTATATAGTCAAGAAAACTACTGCTTATAATTCAAATGATAACTGCATTATTTTTTCTTTTTAAGAATTTTCTATTCTAGGGGCGCCTGGGTGGCACAGCGGTTAAGCATCTGCCTTCGGCTCAGGTCAAATTCCAGGGTCCTGGGTTCAAGCCCCATGTTGGGCTCCCTGCTCAGAAGGGATCCTGCTTCTCCCTCTCCTCCCTGCTCCTGCTCTCTCTCACTATCTCTGTCTCTCTCTCTCCAATAAATAAATCAAATTTGAAAAAATAGAATTTTCTATTCTGTTATTGCTTATGAGCAAAATGGCATGAATCAATAATATTCTTGGTAATAATTCTGTAAAGAAAATTTTTAAATATTTTAATATATTCTGCTTGCTAAAAAAACAAATAGGTAATATATTTTAGAAAGTGTTCATAAAATGATATAAAATAAAAATATCTGGGCTTTTATTAAAATAACCTTAAATTAGTTTGAAAATTTTCAAATGTTCAGTTTTATTCTAATTGCCAGGTGCCATGTATAAACTTCCTCATAAAATTCTCACAACAACCTTGTAGAAGTATCTATTATTATCTATTATTATTTACACATGAATGATCTGAGAACCAGAAAAGTAACTTACTAAATATCCCCTCATAAGTAAATGACAGAACTTTATCTGAACCTAGAACTTGATCTGAGTCAAGTGACTATAAATTATTACCCATATCACACTGTTCATTTCTCATCAGAGCCAGATTAAATGAGATAAATTCAAGGGATATCTTTTTAAACAAAGTTAGTTTATGATTCTTACATCTAAAATGTAAAGCAAACTATTTTATTTAAATATGATTTTGTACTAGTATTATATTTGAAAAGTATCTCGTCAGTATTTACACTTCTGAAAAATAAAAACTGATTCTTAATATAGTTAAAATTACCTCTCGTGAAATATTCACTTTATGAAAGAAATTCTTCACCAAAATTTTCCTAGTATTCATGCCCTTTGCTGCGCAAATTATTTTTTTGAACATAAATAGTTAACAGAGGGCTAAAACATAAGGAAAATATATAATTAAGAAACTAACACTATTCCTAAAATAGGAGGAAAATATGTAATTAAGAAACTACACTATTCCTGAATATTTTTCATTATAAATTTACATATTATGCATATATTCAATGTCATTAGTAGTCATCTAGTATTTTATTTTATTTATTCATTTTTTTTTACTAAGAGGTTATGACTAAGGTTTAATATTCTATCTTGGTTAGTATTTTTTATTTCTTTTTCAAAACTGATTATTTCTCAAATAACCTCATGTAGTCAGTTATTGTATGACAGAAAAAAATCAAATCTTGGTCAGGACAATTACTCTTCACAATAACTAATACAAAATTGGATCCAGATCACTCCTAGTTTTTATTAAAAATCATTGATGTTTGATGATTTCGAAAGTAAGTTCTTGAGGATTTATAGTTACATTAAGATGTAAATATATATTTTGAGGAACTGACTTAGCAAGGAAAAGTATATTGGAGAATAAAAGACCAAAGAAGGTAAGGTTGAAAATAAAAAAAAAACTAATTTATGTATTAAATATATTGTAATCTAAATAGCCATCAGTATTGTTTGAGTGAAAGAC